>NC_141627.1:44895383-45105383 GCF_047967505.1 Dipteris shenzhenensis | reverse complement strand
GTGAGGATCTCTTACATTAGCTACACACATTCCGGACCTGGTTGGGACCAAGCAAACTCCCAGTGATGCTCAACTTTAATTGAGACCACTGCTTGCATATCTCAAGGGAGGCTTTCATTGACCCACCTGGATACACGGAGATCCACTTACCCCACTCAGTGAGGATCTCTATTAGGCAGTTCTGGGTCTCTTCACATAGATTACGTATCGAGAGCGGCATAGCATAGGGCCTACCCATGGAGAGGCACACATGCACATTATGTGACATGTAGGAGGTTGAGACAGAGGAACACTTCATCTTCAGGTGCCTTGTTTACTATGAGATCCGAGGGCATTTCTATTGCCTCTTCAAAGATAGCTCTAGGGCTTTGTCTTGATTCCTCTCCTGTCCAGACATGGTAGGCTTCATTCATGAGGTAGTCAGGCGCATCGCAAGAGGATACTTTGATCACGGAGACAGAAGCAAACTTCTTCCTTGGCAGATCCCTCTCAGAGCTATATTATGGAGTTCTTCTAGCCAGATCACATGGACCCCCACGAGACGAGGCCTCGACATGATCGTGATCTAAAGCTAGTGACATTACACTTGGGGATATCCCCTCTCTATTCAGAGTCGGCCTGACAGGGGCTATTGTGGCCCCTGTTAGGCAGAGCTATGACCAGGCGATGTCATAGGGTCGCCGCACTTGGGAGCAATTGACAGCACTCTATCGTTGATTTGATGCCTCCATTGCCCCATCTCGATATGTAGTCGACCACTGACATGACTATGCTGTACTTAGTACTATCAATTTGCAATTTTGCATTCTGTATTGGTGTGGATGCTCATTTAATAGCTCCACTGTCACAGCTCATTTTGTACCAAGTTTGTTAGAGTCTCGTGACTCTAATAAACTCTCTCTCTCTCTCTCTCTCTCTCTCTCTCTCTCTCTCTTCTTGGAAACATACACCAATAGAGACATGATCTTCTACACTAAGACCCATGAAAGCTTGGAAAGAGGGTTGCTGACAGTGATGGGATATATCTAGGAGTCATCCCGTAGGAAGAAGATGAGAGGAGATAGTGGAGGACGAGGGTCAGGAGGTGTGGCTGTCCTTTTCAGAGCACATGTGAGACTACTTATATCGGTGATCCGGAGTTCACCGATCTTCATTGCAATGTGTTACTTTCCCCCAGATACATCACCTTATGCACGAGAGTTCACCACTTATGGGCACAACCCATATGAAACTATTCATGATGACATCATATGAAACTTATGGACACTCTCCTCCTTGGTAGCAAATAGGTTGGCCTATTAGATTTCGATCAGGATTCCCTCATAGTACCAGAGATGGATGTAGCAAAGGTGGGGATTGTGAGGTAGTCGACAGATGTAGATACACCAGTGATAGCATATGGGAGGCATCTACTTGAGTTGGGGGCTATGACTTGATCATATATAGCGGTCTTCGAAAATGGCCATCATCTGGTGGGCTCACTTGTTTCCCACATGGTGGGGGGGGGGAAGTACTATGGACTCCTTGCTCGGACCACTAGCCTTTGTCCCACGGATACATGATTTCATTGTGCCACTACATCCACCCACTCATACCTTGTCTTTTATATATCGGTTGCCATGGTAGCCATGAGGAGGGTCCCCCACTACCCGCTCGTATTTAGATCCATTTTGATTATGCTCTTGACCGCGTGTACATGAGCCACTTGGCTTCTATGCTTTCAATATTAATTGGAGAGGGGATGGACCTCTCACATGCATCAGATACCCTTGTCTCATTGATATAGGATGTTGCCACTAGATCCTTCCCAAAGACATGATCTTCACGTGTCCCAGATGGGAAGATGCCCCAAAACCCCTAGTTCAACGATGAAGGTAGAGAGATGAGAGCCCACCTTACACATGAGCGAGCACTGGGACACTTGACTTCAGCAGAGGTGCAATGGATCTCATGTCGAGTGACATGGCATAAGAAGCGGGATTTCCTCATACATAGGATGGATCCTTTCATAGAGGAGATCCTACTATGGGATGGGGGCTCTTGTCGGAGGGAAAGTCGCCCATCCCCATCACAGATCCAACAATCTAGCATACATATGCATGCTCTCTATATGATATCTTAGGTCAGGCACCACCTAATATGTCCTCTTTGGCTTCATAACCGACGATCACCAGATCATGAGAGACTATGCACTAAGCACTTTGCACATGGACATGAGATCTTGACCCCGATCCTAGCATAGATGTTCAACCATGCCGTATGCCATGGCTTCTAGCCTATTTAGAGCACTACCACCATAGTATCAATACACAAGGCAGATGATCCCATGGACATTGGGAACTACCGCACTCTTATGATTGGCCACACTTTGGCTAAGATATATGGGTCAATACTAGAGAGGCAGATCAACAGCCACACAAAGGGTCACTGCGAGCGGGCTCTTGGGCAGGTAGGTTTTTAGAGACAACACTCCACCTTGGACCACATTTTCACCTTGACGGCTATTATTGAGGAGGCAAAGTCGAGGCATCAGAAAGTCTACACTTTGCTTCGTAGACTTTCATGAGGCATTTGATACCATCCCACGTTCTCGCTTGATTAGGAGGTTACATGAGTTGCAGCTCCAGAGATGATGATTGGGGGGTCATGAGTTTATATGAGTTCGTTAAAGGGAAGGTATGTGCCCAAGGAGGCCTATCAGACTAGGTTGAGAGCACTATTAGAGTAAAACAAGGCTGCCCACTCTCATCGACTCTTTTCAGGATATCAACGAGATCACTTCTTTTGTCGATCGTCTAGGTGGAGAGGGTTTGCTTCTGGTTGACCTGATGTGTAGATATTGTTGTATGTAGATGACATAGTCCTCATATCATCCTTAGTAAAGGGACTGTAGAAACATTTAGAGGCTCTGGAGATGTTTTGTAGAGAAAGAGACTTGACAGTTAACCTTGGGAAAACCAAGGTTATGATCTTCAACACCTCGCAAGCAGTATCCCATCACCATAGCTTCACATACCATGACGAGCCTGTGGAGATAGTGCAGCCTTACACATATTTGGGGGTTTACGATGACCCATGCAGGTGTGGCACGACTCACACGAGGACGGGGTGCTTTGACCTGACTAGAAAGGCGATGCTTCCAGGCACACTTCTAGGACCCTTCAATGAAGGGTTGGATTTTTGACATGCTGGTGAGACCAGCTACCATGTATGTGGCACCTTTCTGGGGGAGTGATATTTTAGCAATAAAGTAGAGAAGATTTGAGAGGCTACAGGTGATTATGGGATCCAGGATGATTCGGTATAAGCCCTCAGTCCCTCGCCATGACCCCTCTCCAGGTTGATGCCATCTTTTAGACAATGACGTTCCTCCACAGAGTCTGGGCCTTACCCCAATGGAGATTATTGAGGTTAGCATTGGAGTCCTCTAGGTGACTAGCAGAGAGCGGTGTTGATACAACATGGTATGCATGGGTATCCACATGGTTTGGTAGTCATAGCATTTAGATGGATATACTTCCCCTCTTTTAGTTTAGCTTGGATGCACCACACCCAAGATGATCCCATGAGATGAGATCAGCCGTATCATATGGTTTGGACCTCCTCCAACTCCATACATCTAGGGCTTGGGGGGTAGAGGAGTTCCCCACCAAGATCTAGTTCTACCATGAAAATGAGGGTCTCAAAGCATGGTCTTCTCATCATACCTCAGCATCTCTAGGACAAGAGAGTCTCACACACATTGAGGATTGCCATCGGTAAGTTGCGAGTCTCGTCACATCAGCTGAGGATTGAGGCAGGGAGAGCTACAGGCATACCCAGAGAGCAGAGGACTTGCACACTATCCCAGACGGAGGAGATCGAGACAGAGGAGCACTTTCTATGTGTCTGCCCAATCTATTATGAGATATGAGGACAATATCATTGTTTGTTCCAAGAGGGGCATGGCTTTGGTCCACTTACATGGTTGATCCACTTTCCCGATCAGGTTTGTGTTGGGCTCTATCTGATTGAGTGTGACGACAGAGAGATATACTGATGCGACAGAGACTAGAGTTATAAGCCACATGTCACCGAGATTGACAGAGCACAGACACTTGTTACAGATTTCTATGCATCTGAGCCTAGGGCGCCAACTCCCTTTAGTAAGAATACCTATGAAAAAATTAAGTATGAGATGAATTTAACATTATGCCATGAGTAAAAGTTAGTAAAATTAGCATGATTGTGTTCTAGACTAAAAGAGCTTCAAACGTGTCTATACACCTTGAAATTTGGGTAGCTCATAAAAAAGTCACATGACTTTAAAAGGAGTTGGGTTTCTATATATTAGTGTATTTTTTGTTTAAACCCCCCTCATCCAAAAGACCCCCTCCCTTAGGTCTCACATATTATGAAAAATATGTACAAATCTTACAACATTTCATATTTTTTAAAGTATAAACCTTATGCTTTATGGTAGGGAAGACTAGAGATTGTTGTCATATTTTTTCCCTTGCATATTTTAAAATTTTGTAGGGAATCCATACATATTATCTATGGAGCTTGTCCCCCCATACCCTAGATTTTGGATGAGGGTAGTAACATAATACATATTGAGTTGGCGCCCTAGGCATCTGAGGCAGTTGCTGATTGAGGGAGAGAAGCTTGATGAGATGAGAGCATCATGGACTAGTAGTGGGAGTCTCCACCACGATAATACTAGATGAGAGACGCATGCTCCACATGCGACACAGAGAGGGCCATGTACAATCGAGGTCTGGCCCATCTCAGCCCTCCTTGGAGGTGACCATTAGAGACGAGGAGTCACCCTTGATGTAGCCTTTTGAATACAGAGATTGAGGAGACCATGCCCTCCACTGCATTGAGAGATAGCTCGATGGACACAAATATGAGAGCTTCTCACATCTCATCAGAGCCACTAGGTTACCTAGATATATGGAACTTGGGCATGTACTAGGACGTTAGCTCTGAGCACCCGACACTCCTAATATTTTGATACTTCTACTACTTTGTTCACTAGCTTAGCACTTTAGCTTTAAGCAAGGGCCTTAGTGAGCCCTTTGCTTCAACGCTTAGTGGCTTGTATGAGTTACCTTTTGGCTTTGCATTTGTCTCATAGACCTGTGAGGCTTCTCCAGACGTTAATCTCTCTCTCTCTCTCTCTCTCTCTCTCTCTCTCTCTCTCTCTCTCCCTTTTGGATCCCCATCTTTTTCTCCCCCCCCTCTCTCTCTCTCTTTAGAACCACTCTAGGAACTGGAACCACTCTAGGGTTCCAGTTGCAACCTCCCTGCTCACCTTGGAGCTGCTCCCCATCTTGCTACCCCTCGTCTCCACGCCGCGCCAACTACTCCTCGCCCTATTGCTCCTCCTCTCCATGCCATGCCACACCTTACTACCTCGTCGCCCCATGCTCTAGCTCTAGCCCCCTGCCAGGCTACAACCTTCCACCATGCCTTAGCTCCCCACCTCTTTAGCCTGCTCCGACCTGCTCACCTAGCCAGCCTGCCTGCTAGCACACTCCCTCCCCCCCATCTTCTCCTCTACTACTACTACTCGCGTTGCTACGTGCACCCCCTGCACACTGTCGCACTGCTCCCCTCCCCGCACTACTTACCTGCTCTCTTCCTCTTTCCCTGCTCCTGCTTGTTTTTGCCTCCTGCCCCACCTTGACATTGCTACTGCTATTGGTGAGCCATTGCCCGCCACATTTGCCTACCTTTGTTGTGCCTTGACCTATTGCCATGGAGGCCCATAGCACCTGGATGTTGCTTGCAAAGCAAATTTGGGCTATAAAACACCAAGGTTAGCTTGGTAGCCAGCCCCCCCACCTCATCCCTCGTAATCTATGCTAAGGAGCTTATCAAGAAGCCTATCTGAAGACATCAGATCAAGAAGTGGTGACACTATGGGGACAAAGGAAAGCTCACTTGACTAGAAAACAAAGGGTGACAAGGACCGGAAGTATAGCCTCTTCTGGACAAAGGCAGAGAAAATAGAAGACCCGAATGCCAAGGCCTGCATATCAACACTCAAGGAGATATGCAAGATGCAAGACACAGAAATTGAAGGCCTACACAAGAAGCGGAGAGAGACTAGAGAAGAAAAGTTCTCAAACCTTTGAACCCAAATGCAAGATGAAATGAAGAAATGGCAAGAGGAGATGCAAAACAAATGGGTATGTGAGAAAGGTAAAATGATGCAGGACATTACTTGTGCTTTGGGTGTAAAAAACAACAATTTGACCTCTAAAATTGAGACATTGGAAGCCCATGTTGATGACCTCTAAAGTGAGAATGACAAATTGAAAGCAAGTGCTCATTAGGAAGAAGGGGAGTTTCAGCCACCTTTTAACGAGGAGCTGAACACCATTAAAGAGCAAATACAACAACTCAAAAATGCGAAGGGGACATCAGAGGAAGGGTACACGATCATTGATATGCTGAAATCAGAGAATGAACAACTCAAAAAGGAAATGGTAGCTTTGCAAACGATGGTACAAGGGAAACATGCCGAGTTCACACAATAAATCACGAAGGGGACATCAGATATGCTTGCATGGAAAGATGTAATAAAGAAAGACACAACACCAAGGAAATTCTGAAACAATTGAGGAAGAAAAACGATGGGATAGCAAGAGTCTAAATGTGTTGGTCAGAGGCCGAACAGTAGAGGTGATAACCCCATGGTAGACACCAAAATCCTCTTTGACAAAATGGGAATAAACCTCACTTGTGAATAAGCTTGGAGAGTGGGTAAAATAGATGTACCAACGAGGCCTTTGGTGGTAGAGCTGCGAATAACCACAAATAGATCCACCCCTTATGAGTACACGGCCAGCACTAAAGGGGACCAGGATCTTTCTAGATGAAAATCTCACACTCCTACATCAAGAGCACAGAAGGGAAGGAATGGTACACGTGATGGCTACAAGGCAAGAGGGGAAATGGGTAGTTTACAGAAATGGTAGGGTGATCATTCGTGAGAGGGTAGAAAAAGAAGCACGAGATGCACCAAGAGGAGAAGGGGATAGCAACAAATGATGGTGTTTGAACGATGTGGCGAGTATGCAAAACAAATTGAGGATGGCAGTGTGGAATTGTAAATGGCACCCTATGGTTCGCGACCCAGGGGGGTTCTCATACCATAACAGAGATGTGATCTTCTATACTGAAACACACGAGAGCCCAGAGAGAGGGCTACACGCAAATGCACCAGTTACAGCATATGGTAGACATTTACTCAAGCTGGGAGCCATACATGACTTGATCATATATAGTGGTCTTTGTAGATGGCCATCATTTGGTGGCCTCACCTATTTCCCACATGGAGCGGGAAGTAGTACAGTAGACTACCTGCTCGGCCCTCTAGCATTGGCCCCATGAATACGTGATTTTATGATGCCACCTCCTCCACTTGGAGCTAACCACTCATATCTCTCTTTCTACATATCGATCGTCACCACGTTGGCCATGAGGAGGGCCCTCCACCACCCGCTTGTGTCCAGATTCATTTTGACCGTGCTCTTGACCTAGTGTACATGATCCACCTGGCTTTCGAGCTTCCAGTACTACTTGGCGATGGGATGGACCTCGCACATGCATCAAACACTCTCACATCAGTAATATAGGATGTTGCCACCAAATCCTTTCCCATGGCACGATCTGCACGTCTTCCAGATGGGAAGATGCGCCAAAATCCATGGTTTGATGATGAGTGTAGAGAGATGAGAGCCCACCTTACATAGAAGAGGTTGCTTGTGTTGTAAGTGACTCAAACATGCTCACTAGTATAGAATACTTGTCTTGTGTTGAGAATGATAAGATGGGACCATAAAGCAAAATAAATGAAGTAGTCAATGGGATAAGTAATGCAATAGTAGGGATTGATGATATTGGTGATATTGGTCTTTATGTTCTTATTGCAATGTAGTATATAGATGGTTGGACATCTACCTATGATGTTGGCCATGATGTTATCATTGGAGTGGAGGGTGTAGATGGCAATTTGGCAAAACATCTAGCTATGATGTTGGTTATGGTGTTCTCATTGAAGTGGAGGATATAGATGACAAAACATCTAATTGTGATGTTGGTGATGATGTTCTCAATAGAGTGGAGGATATGGATAGTAGAACATCCAACTATTTATTGGTCAAGATGTTCTTACTAGATTGGAGGATATAGATGGTAGGACATTTAATTGTGAAGTAAAAATAGATCAACCACACAATTCAAGAGGCATCGGCAACCAATTGACTTCAATGAATTTTGTATATTAAATTGAGATGAGGCATTGGCAACCAATTGACTTCAATGAATTTTGTATACCAAATTGAGATGAGATTTTAATTTCCAAGATATTATAAAGTGTTAATAGCCATCGAGCATGTTAACAGATCTGGCCTATCTAAACCTTACAAGTTTTGAGCCACAAATGGCTCTAGTTTGAAGTAGTTGTTGGGATCGCCCAAATTGGCTGGGATAACAAAAGAGCCATTTGGATCCCAAATATGGATAACACAAGTGCCATTTGGATCCCCTATATGGATAACACAAGAGCCATTTGCAAACGAAGGAGTGTGGAGAGAATTAGCATATATACCTGGGCACCACCGGATAGGACCAAGTGGTTGTAACAAGAGAGAGAGAATGGTACATGGAATAGGGTTGGCCCTCCCTTCAAAAGGTGACTTGCATAAAAGGCCAAATGTTTGACTTTGATCTTCATTGTGTACTTTCAAGGAATGGAATAGAAGCTCTCCTTTCTGTCATTCTCTTGCATTGAGTTTCCTTATTCTTCCTTATGAGTTGTCTTGTGATTGCAACTTTCCCTTGCTCCCATCTCTCTCCCTCATGCTCTCTTCTCCCTTCTCTCCCTTTTTTCGTGGAATCACTTACACATGATTTGATAGATGCTTGGGTGACACAAGCGGGCCATTTGTGCTTATGGAGCTCCCAGAAGAAGTTGTTCAAGAGTAGTGGCTTCGATGGCATTCCTCAAGATTCCCACGACATGTGAGTCACCGCTGAAGACCACACATTTTTGGCATCATTGTCGAGGAGTTCGAGGTATGCTTCCATAATGCACAAGCTTTCTATTGAGATCTACCCATTTCATAATGATTCTAGCTTATCTAGAGGTGTTGTTAGTGGAATATAGGTTGGTTTGAATGGAGATAAGTGTGGTTTTGTTGTAGGAATAGTAGAAACTACCATTTCCATCCATAAAGTGTTTTTTGCTCATTTGAGCTTGTTTTTTGTTGTTTTTCTTGTCACATTGTAGGAGTAGCTATTAGGAAGGATTGCTAAGGTATGTATGGAGTCACATTTTACTCACAAGCACCAAAAAATGAGTTTAAATCAGTTCAAGTTGGCAAAGGAGTGTGTTCTCAGCTACCACCTTCAAAAATCCTCATTTTGATGCTTTCAAGTGGTTGTATTTTGAGCTTTTTTGTTTGAAGTATAGGTAGATTAGGTAGTGTAGTTTCCATTGGTGCTCTCACACATTGAATAGAAACTTCAAAATCTCTAGAGAACATCAAAAACTAGTCAATGACTATGCTAGACTGGGAGTCATTGCTATAAATTTAAAGCAGAGACTCAGATAGTCGGTGCTATATAATGTAGCAACTGACACGTGGACTAACAGTTGGCCACCTAACCTCCACCCACCTCACCTAACTCTAAGTGGAAGTTAATGAACTTATAGTTGTCACTTCAGAGGTCAACCCCCGCTTTAAGGCTAGCGTAGTGATTGAGGACTCATTGCTTTATTGGTAATGCAACGACTCATGACTTGCTACTTTATTGAGTCATTGCTTTTTATTGACCCACTGCTTTATTGAGTCTCTACTTTATTGAGTCACTGCTTTATTGGAGGTGCAACTTTATCGAGTCACTGCTTTATTGAGTTGTTGCTTTATTGTGTCACTGCTTTATTGTTAATGCAATGACTTTCTGAGTCGCTGTTTTATATGTAGTTGTTTGGACCAAGATGTACAATTCTTCAAAATGGACCTATTTTTATAAAATTCTGTTTCACAAATATGCTAAAGAATGCCTTCACTCAAAATGAAGGACTTTTCACTCTTTCACAAAGCCTTTCCTTCATAAAGTTCATACAAGCTCAAAAATTGCCTATATCATACAAATGAGAATAACATCTCCATCATAGCTCCAATTAAAGAGATTCTTGAATCAAAATCCTTGTTGCAACTCCCTCTACAACATAAGTGAGAAAATCAAGTTTTAATCCTTGTAGGTGCATGAAAAGTGAGAATGGAGTTGGCATTCCTCACAAGAATCGAGATTGAAATGGACATTGTGTAAGATCACAAAATACCCCATTTGAAGGAAAAATTATGAGGCTCAAATATTTTTTATGGGTATGCTGAAAATCTATATTGATACCCATCACAAAGGTTAGTTCAAAAGGCTAACTCAAGTTTTTGGTGGCCGTAACTAGTCTAAACTTCATTATTTCAGGTCCCCAATCATCAACAAGATGTTGTCTGAGCTTAGCTACAAGTAACTTAGAGTTCTAGCATCCTTTCTATTACAAAATTACATCAACAATGGATCTCAGAGTTCTAAAAACAATTACCTTTCTTAGTTGCAATCAAAATTGCCTCAACAATGGGTATAAGGGTTTTAAAAACAATGATGTACCTATTACCATATCTAGAAATACGAAGTCAATAACTACTTCTTATTAAGAAGAAGTGAAACCTCTATTTATATACTACAACAATACCAAATGAGAGCCCCACATATATAGTTTTTAATGATGATGAGGTGTATTCCAAGGCACTATATATATTCTCATTGCATGCTTGAATTAAAGGATACACTCTTTGCTGAGTTCATGAACCTTTATCTAATAAAGGACATACTAGCAAAACTTGCAACTATCTATCTGAGTTGGTATATATCTTAATACTGGTGATATATATAATATTACTGTGAGTATTGATAAATGGCATGCTGATTTAATGGCTATTATTACTAGTGTAACACCTATTACCATCGATATAAAGGCTAGTACCGCTGGTACATTTATTCGGTTCAATAGTATTTAATCTTGGTTACCAATGTGATGAAATTATTTCCATGCTATTTGGGATCGAAAATGACAATCATGAATGATGCGTTAACACAAACTTAAAAACATGAAAAAAATCCCTGCCTCCCTCTACATTTCTAGCTTCTAATATCTACTTTCAATTAATTTGCACTTTATGCTATGTGGAAAAACCCAATAGCTCTTAGTTCCACATGTCTTCATGAAGGTCTATTAGACCCATATCCTCTTATGCATCTCATACATTTGGCCCTATTTTTTACCCTTCAAGAACGTCCATTGAGTGCTATTGTGTGCTCCCACCCCCTAGATGGTAGGACATTGCATTGACTTAAAAAACAATCTTAAGGCCTTACATCTCTCAGTCTTGTGCACCTTCTTCTTTCATTCCATGTTACAAAAATTAAATTATATTTTCTGATATATCTTGCTTTGGATATTATTACTTTAGTCAAGTGTGACTATGGCAAAGTACTCCATAGGAGCGCACCGGACGCGGTGGGGGTCCTAGTGGATACTTTGTGTGGTTAGTTGGGGACGCCTGACTAGCTTGTGTTTTGCCATGCTAGATGGTCGGTATTGTGGGTGATTCCATGTTAATACTGATGTTGCTAGTGCTATTGGTGTTGTGCTTGATTATTGTGCTTTGAGCATGGTTATGTTGGGATCGGTTGATTCGGTGATTCGTTCAATCGATTGTTAATAACTAGTGAAATTGACGGCTTGAGTACAGGTGACGGAACTCATAGCGAGGATTGGAGTTAGTGTGAGGGTACCGATTGAGGTGTCACACAGCGCATTATATATGGCCATGGGACAATTTTGTATTTGTTTTATTATTGTAAGTTTGAGCAATATATTTTGTTGTGGACATAATTCATTTTGGGCCCTAAGATGGCTATGTAAAGCAAATCCCTCATTTTTGGATGAGAGGGATAATTTTGGCTCCTTAGTGCTTTTATGAAATATCATAAATACTCTAGATGAGGAAGCATGAGCCACTCATCTAGGGGGGGGAGATTGTACCTAGTCTGTTGTCGTTTTCGTGGTGTGATTGTGCTCTTCTTCTCCAATTAATTAAATGGTGACTTCGTGTGTGGAAAGAATTATCTTTTGGTTTCAGTGGTATCAGAGCCTTGGTGACGCTCTTGTGAAGGAAGAAGGCTACCTCATGGCTCGTGTGAGAAGAAAGAGACACCTTGGAAAGAGAAGTTTTGTGGAGAATTCAAGAGGTCCTAGCCTTGGAGCAAGCCTTAGGCCATGAACTCTACGCACAACCGAATTACCTTAGCGGCTCAGTAGCAGCAACGCGTAACTGTGTTACTTTGGTAGCCCCTTTAGAGACCCTGCAAGTCTCTCTCTTTTTGCGCGACTCCGTCTGCAGGACCTACAGTCGCTTGTAGTACTTTGACCATCGTGCTTATCTGTATCTCCAAAAAAATCGCGTCCCCATCTACATCTCCGAGATCCGTGCGTCACTAGTGATCCCCGACTCATTAAGTCACCAGCACCCGCAACCTCTTTTCTCAGACTGCGCAGTGGTAGCACTTAAGGCCAGCCACCTAAAGACCTTAGAAGTCTCTTCTCTGTCTACGTATGCCTATCTGGACCAACAACCACTGTAGCCCCCGTGCATACTCGTGATAGCCCGCGGCCCTACGCCTCTGGCTTTGCGTGATTCCACGCGTAGACTCAAGCAAGTCTGCAATTATTCCACAAGCTCCATCACGCCGCCTTTTGGGAAGGTTCTGCCATCGCATGATGCACGAGATCATGAAGGCTTGTAGAAGAAGAATTCATTTAAGTTGATTTCTGCAACGTATTGAGTCAAAGGTTCCTTTGACTTCCTACAAATCAAGGGACCCCAAGGCTCAAAAAAGGCCCTTTAAAGAATTTACTTATTAAAAGAAGAAGAAGAAGAAGAAAGCGTTCTAAAGGTCCACTCAAGAAGACGTTTTTTCCATTTGGTGATCTACAACTCAAGTGTAAGATCATTCCATCGATTAGCAAAGGCGTATAAAGGAAGAGAAAGAAGAGAAACAAAAGCAAAATCTAAAGACGTTTGAATCAAGAAGGCGATTTGGAATCACAAATTACCGAGCAATTAATTAAAGATCAGTTGAGCACGAGACAACTACGAGTGACATCATCGGTCACATATCTCCCACTCTAGTCTTTTCTACCTCCGAATCAAACCGAATCAAAGAGCGAGATAAGTGATTTCTTTGCTTTATATTTCATACACTTAGTATCTTCCACCATCTGTTGTCTTACCATACACTTGAATCACATCTTTATTTCATCCATTTAATTCTCATACACTTGATATCTTTATTTTTCCTCCATTTTGCTTTATTTGTACTTATCGCATTATCATGGCGCATCAGCCACAACCACCCATGCTCCAAGAGCAGTTAGATGCACTTTAGGCACAGTTGGACGATGAGCGTGAGTATAGGGAGAGATTAGAAAAGTCAATGGTAAGAAAAAGAAGAGACATTCATCTGATGATGATTCCGATGATGATACTATTATCAGGACAGTCAAAGCCACACTGAGAGCACAAAATTCGAGGAAGAAGAGTAAGATAAGTAGAAAAGCTTTCTCATTTCAAAATTTTGATGGAAAGAAAGAAGCACGCACTGTCTTATCTTGGATCAGTCAGCTAGATGATTATTTTTCAGGGGAGAAATTCTCTGAAAAAGATAAGATTAAATGTGCTACAAAGCATTTAATAGAGAGTGATGCACTTTGGTGGAACATCACTAAGCACATTAAAAGGTGACCAAAATCTTAGAAGTCTTTTCAAAAGCTCATCAAGAGAGATTTCCTTCCCTCACATTTCAAAGCAAAAGCTAGACAATAGTGGGATACTTTTAGGCAGCTTGATAAGGAAACAATCTCCACTTATACTGATAGATTTTGGCAAACGTTGATCCAATTACAGTCCTTAGAGAAAGTTAATGAGCGAGATCAACACAAAAAGTATGTGGTAGGTCTAAAGTCTAAGTTGAGAGCTGAGATTAAGATGTTTCATCCTTGCTCACTGAGCTCATCAAATTTTCTTGCAATGAATTGTGAAAGGAAGAATGGGATCCCAAAAGAAGGGAAAGATTTGGGACGGTATGTACCCTTCCACAAGAAAAAGAGATTTGATAAAAAGCCCTTCTTTAAATCTAAAAATGGTTTTGTTCCGCAGAAGACAGATTCTTCTTCAAAGCCAAACGGTGGGAATTTTCCAAAGAAAGAAATAAGGTGTTTCAAGTGCAACAAGGTGGGACACATAGCCACTGAGTGTCCTGAAAGAAAGAAGACCCCGACGGTGAAAGTTCTCATGATTGACGATGAAGCAGCCAAGCAAGAGGGAGGTAAGTATAATTATCATGCTCTTCTAAAGATGAAAGGTCTCATTAATGGCAAAGAGGTTGTTATTATGCATGATGATGGTAGTACTCATGATTTCATTTTGGAAAGAACCTTAGTAAAGCTAAATCTAGAGTCTTTCCCATCTAACTATAAGGTCAAAGCTGCTTTTACCAAAACAAAGTACAATTGTACTAGAGAAGCCAAGAATCTTGAAATCACAATCAAACCCTACAAGGATACACGAGACTTTCTAGTGGCACCCCTACAGGGAGTGGACATCATCTTAGGAATGCCATGGAGGCATTAATATAATCCTAAGATAGATTATGATTAACATCAGATGTGGATTGAGAAGGACAGACAAGAAATATGTCTGAAAAGCTCAATGAAACCTGAGATAGTCCTTTACTCAACCGCACACAAGCCAAAAGAAAAATTAGAAAACGTGAGAAGACATATCTGATTTTGGTGAATACGATAACAGCTACTCAGCCAAACACTAAGCCTACACACCAAAAGTTTCTTTCTCAATTCTCTGATTGTTTCTTCGAAGATTTACTGCCTGGACTACCATGTTCTCGACGTGAAGATCATAGGATAGAAATCCTACTGGGCAATACTCCACCTTGCAAAGCTCCTTATAGAGTCAATTAGCTAGAACAAAAGGAAATTCAAAAGCAAGTGGAGGAATTGATAAAGAGAGGATTGATAAGACCCAATAGTTCTCCTTATGGAGCACCTGTCTTATTAGCCAAAAAGAAAAATGGAACCTATCGAATGTGCGTAGACTATCGTGCACTTAACAAAATCATACTGAAGAACAAATATCCAATCCCTAGGATTGATGATCTTTTGGACAAATTGAAAGGGGCCAAGGTCTTCAGTAAGATAGATCTCAAATTCGGCTATCATCAAGTTCGTATGGTAGAAGAGGATATATACAAGACTGCCATAGAACTCAAATGGGACATTATGAGTTCCTAGTTATGCCTTTTGGGCTAACTAATGCTCCAGCTACTTTTAGTAGAATGATGAACTCAATCTTTTTTAAACACCAAGATTGTGTGGTATTATTTTTCGATGATATTCTGGTGTTTAACAAAGATGTTGAGGAGCATAAGAAACATCTGAAGCTAGTCTTTTCACTCTTGAAAGAAAATCATTTGTACATAAATCCAGAAAAGAGTAGTTTCTTTCAAGATCAGATAGAGTATTTGGGTCACATTGTATCCACCGATGGGATTCGAGTGGATCCAAAGAAGATTGAGTGCATAGTCACATGGCCTAAACCTCGAGATATACATGAATTAAGATCATTCTTGGGATTGTGTAGCTTTTATAGAAAGTTCGTCAAGAATTTTGCATACATTGCACACCCATTGATAGACCTTCTTAGAAAAGCTAAGCATTTCTTATGGACTGAGCGTCAAGATAAATCTTTTACAGCTTTGAAAGAAGCTTTCACACGAGTTCGTGTTACAACTTCTTGATTTCTCCAGACCATTCTTTGTAGTTGTAACTGATGCTAGTGGATATGGAATTGGAGTTATACTTATGCAAGATGGACATCTAATAGCATATGAGAGCCAAAAATTAAAACCAACAGAATGCAATTATAGTACATATGATAAAGAATTAACCGCTGTTGTGCATGCTTTACGAATGTGGAAACATTATTTGATCAACAAAGTATCAAGCATTTGTTGACTCAGCCACTAATATCCGATAGACACATCAAGTGGGCATCATTTATACAAAGTCTTCAACCCATGATTCAGTATCAACCTGTAAAGGAAAATGTAGTTGCTGATGCTCTTAGCAGAAAGCCAAGTATTAATCACATCACTGCTGTAGAGACCTAGCCTTTCAAAGGTATGAAGAACTCTTATCAAGGGGATCCAGACTTCTCCGATATATGGAACAAATTAGAGAATAACGATTGGAATCCTATGTTGGACTATTCATGCAATGATGGATACCTCTTTTATCAAAAGAAATTATGCATCACTCGACCCTTTAGACAAATTGTAATGGAGGAAATGCACCAACCACCATATATGGGACATAGGGGAGTGACTGCCACCTTACAAGTGATAGCAAGAGAATTTCATTGGCCTACTATAAGAAAGGATGTGGCTAAGTTTGTAGCCGAATGCATCACTTGTCAGAAGATCAAGAGTTACAAAGGAAAGACCCCAGGATTGCTTATGCCTTTGCCTATTCCTACGCAACCTTGGGAACAAATATCTATGGATTTCATAACAGGTTTTCCTACTATAGCAAATCAAAATGATATGATTTGGATGATAATAGATCGCTTTAGTAAGCAAGCTTATTTCATCCCATGCAAGAAGACTTTAACAGCTCTGCAAGCTGCACATTTAGTCATCAAGCATATCTTTGTTCATCATGGCTTGCCAAAGATTATAGTGTCAGATTGAGATTCAAAGTTTTGCAGTAATGTCTGGACTACATTATTTCATAATCTAGGCACTAAGTTAGACTTCTCATCAGCTTTTCATCCAGAATCGAATGGACAAACTGAGGTTACAAATAGTACTATTCTGGATATGATAAAAGCTTATGCGGAAAGTCAACCAAAGACTTGGGACAAATACATTCATCTCGAACAGTTTGCTTATAATAATACTCCTCATTCTACAACTGGAAGAGCACCCTTTGAGATTATCTATGGGAAGGTTTTACCTATTCCTATCACACGATTGACCCATAGAGTGGAAGCAGTAGATGCATTTACCCATGACTATCAAAATATTCTCAAAGAGGTTCGAGAAGCCATTGCAATTGCTCAAGAGAAGTACACAAAACAAGCTAATAAGAAATGGAAACACATGCTTTTTAAAGAAGGCGATTATGTACTTCTTCGGATTGAGAAAAGAAGGTTGAAGAGTGTTGAGAAATGGCCAGTAATCAAGATGTTCCCACGTTTTTATGGACCATTCAAGGTGATTCAAAATATCAATGATCTAGCTTATAGGCTTGAATTACCTGATAATTGGAAAATACATAATGCTTTCCATATCAGCCTCTTAAAGCCCTTCAAAGGACCTTTACCTATTCATCCTATCTATGAAGAGGCTCCATTGATTGTTGAAAAAGAAGAAATTATAGAGCCTAAATGGATTATTGATCATCAACAAACCTCGACCAAAAAGGAAATGTCTATATTAAATACTTGCTCAAATTTAAGAATCATCCAAGAGATAATGCTCAGTGGATGCCTGAGTGCGGCCGTTCTTTCAAACTTTTCCAAACCTCATTAGTTCCTATAATCAAACACGCAACTGAGGTCAGTTGCAATCCAAGCAAGAGGGATGTTACGAAAATTATATTTTCTGATATATCTTGCTTTGGATATTATTACTTTAGTCAAGTGTGACTATGGCAAAGTACTCCATAGGAGCGCACCGGACACGGCGGGGGTCCTAGTGGATACTTTGTGTGGTTAGTTGGGGATGCCTGACTAGCTTGTGTTTTGCCATGCTAGATGGTCGGTATTGTGGGTGATTCCATGTTAATACCGATGTCACTAGTGTTATTGGTGTTGTGCTTGATTATTGTGCTTTGAGTGCGGTTATGTTGGGATCGGTTGATTCGATGATTTGTTCAATCAATTGTTAATAATTAATGAAATTGGCGGCTTGAGTACAGGTGATGGAACTCATAGCGAGAATTGGAGTTAGTGCGAGGGTACCGATCGAGGTGTCGCACAACACATTATATATGGCCATGGGCCAATTTTGTATTTGTTTTATTATTGCAAGTTTGAGTAATATATTTTGTTGTGGACATAATTCATTTTGGGCCCTAAGATGGCTATGTAAAGCAAATCCCTCATTTTTGGATGAGAGGGATAATTTTGGCTCCTTGGTGCTTTTATGAAATATCATAAATACTCTAGATGAGGAAGCGTGAGCCACTCATCTAGGGGGGGGGAGATTGTACCCAGTCTGCTGTCGTTTTCGTGGTGTGATTGTGCTCTTCTTCTCCAATTGATTAAATGGTGACTTCGTGTGTGGAAAGAATTACCTTTTGGTTTCATTCCATGCACATGTGCATGTCTAGTGCATTAGCATAAGGTTACTGCATGCACATGTGCAAGCACGATGGACAACTGTTAAGTCAATGCATGGTGCATGCACATGTGCACACCTTATGCAATTCTGTGGATGTGCTTTCCACCCAGACACAACTGCTTGTATTATACAATTAAAAAAAAAAAAGGTATATAGGCATAAGCGTGCTTAGCTGGCCCAAATAGCATAGTCCAAGACAAGTGTTAGCTAGCACTACTAATAGATTTTGTATCTCGTTATTAATAAAATTCAATTCATCAGCACTAGATATAAACAAGCAGTGCATATATCTTTCAAACTAACTAAGTATGATTATGCGGGACCAAAAACTGAGTGCTATCTTCCAATGCTTTGCACAAATATATTGCCTAACAAGGATTGCACCTTCTATGATAGGACACTTTGTTGAATATTGTACTTTAGTAAATATTAGCTGATAGTAAGTACTAGAGACTAATATTAGTTATTCTTTTTAATAATTAGCAAGCAAGTTAGTATTCATGCTACTAACTATCAGTTATTATTGGCCTTAGATATTATGTGTATTCATTCGTATTAGTTAGTCAGTATAAGTATTACTATTACTAGACTTAGTTATTGGTAGTATTAGCTAGCACTATTTCTATTGCTATTAGCCTAACAAGGTTTTGAATGCGCTACATATGTTTGTCCTAGATCAACCCATAGTGTAGAGAAAGTTTGGAGGTACTCTTGGACTGGGATTCAAATGTTTGAGGCTCAAAGGGATCCACAAGCACATTGGTTGGGCCCAATAGAGAATGATCATTGAGTTATATGCTACTATCTTAGAGGCTTAGAGGGCAGGGTTAGACCTCACAAATATGTACATCTACAAGAATATTTTCATCAAATTTGGTTTTTTGGACAATGTGAGGCAATCACCTCACCTACCCTTTGGTGTTTAGGATGGCAGATGCAGGTATATTACAACATGGAGCAAGAGACCCCCCCCCCAATCAACAACTTGTTATAGTTGACCTTGTTCTTCAAATCAATACGTTGGTAGAGGACTAGGGTGGTGCCAATGCCAAGATTTGATCCAACTATGTGTGATGGAAATATCCTTTGTAATAGCTACATAGAAAGAACTTTCCATTAGCCCATGCTAGAGAAAATGGAAGAGATGGTAGCTATCATTGTTGCATAGGGAGAGTCAAGGATTTGAATAGGTTATACCATCGCTTATGGTGATGCATGATAGCCCACAAAATTTGGAGAGTCATCACTTGCCTTCATTAGACACCTCACTGTCCCACATTTGGGAATATATGGACTCCAAAAAGGAGGAATGGATCTGGAAAAATAATTAAGGACTAACAAAGCCTATAAAGAGTCCATCACCCCCTAAAAAGTACATTTCCCTAGGCTTTGGTGTCCCAAGTATCCCTAAAAAAGTGCACCTCCATCACCCACAAAAAGTTGCACCTCTAGACCTTCTAAATGGCCCTCCTTCCAAAACTCTTGCATGGATACCATGCTCCCCAAGAATTTAAAACTATTCAAAAGTGCCAAAAAAATGTCTTAATACCCTTTCAGACCTTCCCCTAAACCATTTCTATGTATACAAATCACTTTCTAACCCTTAAATTCTTCTTCTTCTCACCATGTTGGTATGTTCTAATCTCAATTCTTTTTTCTTCCATGGATCTTATTCTACCATGTCGTAATCTCAAATAATTGTACTTTGAGTTTCCACCTTCAAATATATTTTCAAAATCCTCTTAAGTAGAATTTTTATAAGAAACTCGGTCCCCTAACTAAGAGGTTGCTATATTAACTAGAAAATTGGACAAAATAAAAAGAACCCCTCTTGGTTATAGGCTTAAAGCCAAGGCTATGCAACCTTGGAGTGCTTGGAAATATGTGGCAGAGCAAGAAAGTGTAGGGTGTAAACTACACCGTATGGGGTAAAATTTTTAGGTGAGCGGCCATAGTTTAGGCGAGCGGACCCAAGTGAGCAAGTACTGTTTAGGCCAGCGGTCACACTCTATGCGAACGCAGGCAGTGAAAGGCTTCTCCCCACCATGGGGGCCTTACTCTCCAAGCTATAGAATCTCCACCTCCTACCATGTATGTGTGCTCCTTTCTCTCCTAGATGGGTTTGAATGAGCTATGGAGTTTGTGATCCCAACGCCACACAATCAACAAGCTTTTGGAACATGTCTTTCGGACAGGACATAGTTGCGTAACTATGTTACCTCCACCTAAGTGATGATCCTTGCCTCCAAATGTACTGTTGATCCACCAAACTACATGAAGTCTAGCAAGAAGGGAGCATAGAGGAAGGAAACTACCTTCGGGCAGAGGGTCCTTAGTGGTGAGCTCTTCCTTAAAGGAGCTGCGTACTTGGCTTTACCCAATTTTGGCTCTCTTAGCGTTGGTCGAGGGCGTGAGCCGATGGTCAAGATCCCCCTT
The DNA here is from genome assembly GCF_047967505.1 of Dipteris shenzhenensis. Taxonomy (NCBI): domain Eukaryota; kingdom Viridiplantae; phylum Streptophyta; class Polypodiopsida; order Gleicheniales; family Dipteridaceae; genus Dipteris; species Dipteris shenzhenensis. Next base: position 45,084,401 of record NC_141627.1, on the reverse strand, counting down.
CCCTTTTCTTTGTACTCCCTTGGTCCCCTTTCTTTTTTGGCAACCTAACCATCCCCACCAAAAAAAAAAAAAAAGGCTCTAGACTGAGCCATTTTGCGCTCGGTGCAAATGGCCTTGCTTTCCGCCAAACCTTGCCTTCAACGCCCAATCTCCACCGCAGCAACAAACCCATGAATTTTTTTCTTCGGAGATGATCCCTCGGTTGATCATCACTACCAGCAGCAGCTACTACTCCTCTTGCTACTACTGTTGCTTGCCATCAATGTCTACCCCTCCTCCGAGAGGACTCCACAGCATGGTTCGATGCTTCCCGCTCTGTAAATCCTGACGCAGCATGCAAGCTCTTCGGCTACTTGTCGACGCTGTGCACGAATGTCACAACCCATCCTCTCAAAAACGAGCTCTGTCATCACAACTGCTGTGCCCTATAGAATCCCAAGGGTGGAATGACATGGAATCCATGGGGTGTCATCGATTCGTAAGCTTGAATTTTTGCATTCGCAGGGATACGACTGGTGGTGTTGTGCATCCAAAAGGGGAGTGTTGCTCGTCATCACTTGCTGATGATGGAGAGCTTGGTGATGACTTTGATGAGCTGCTGAATTTCTCGAGCGACTGCCACTTCCAACCACGAAATCGGCTCGAGGGGGGTGGATTAAGTCAGAGAAGGAGACGGATTTATGTGAGATAGGTGACACCACATGCATGTTTGTTGCCGAAATTCCACAATCGAGATGATTGCGTCTACCAACGAGATTTTAAGGCCTTCTCAATTCCTACTTAGTAATGGGAGGCAAGCTGGGCAGAGATGATAGAGGGGAGGGGCTTGAGGGGGGGGCTTGAGGTGATGGAGGGGAGGGGCTTGAGCTGGTGAGCTCTGAGCTCTGTGTGTCAAGAAGAACATAGTGATGAAGATGAAGATGAAGAAGATGGTCACTCTGGAGTTTTCATAAATTGTGTGTATAAATGATAACATTGAGCCCTACTTAGAGATCTAATACAAAAAAAGAACTCAGACTAGTCTGTTCTGCTCGCCTAAACTACAATCACTCGCCTAGGTCAGCTCGCCTAAACTATGGCCGCTCGCTTGGGTTCACTCGCCTAAATTTCTTATTCCACGGTATGCATCATCTAGCTATTTTCTATTCATGAAGCACTTCATACAATCATCACAATGTAACTACTGTATGTTTCTTATCTTAGCATCATTCTTTTTTTAAGAATTTAATGAATGAACTTATTGGGAGACATGCATCATACAAACTCTAGGTGGTAAATAGTGCAATTAAGAAGAGACAATTCATAGGGATGTTCAATGATGTGCATTGTGACATTCAATATTGCAAGATGTTGTACATGATAAGAAATATGGTAGACCCAACAGAAGTAGTTTGCATTGGTGACGTTGCTAGCATTAGTAGACAAGGGTATTTGGCTATATATAAATTTTTCCTAAATGGACTTCGAGGTCAAGGTTCAAAGAATACACCATTGTTGCTGAGATCGAAATATGTTAGTTTAGCAAGGAAGAAACAAGTTTATTGTCCAAGATTTGTTAATGCTCACCCTCTCTATCTATGACCTTTCATAACCTCACACTCATCCAACTTTATAACAAATACAATCTTTTTGCTACTATCTAAAAAAGTATAAAATGTTAACTATTGAAAAGTACTTTAAGAAAGTATAGCTGAAGTAACCAAGAGAAATGAAACTTACACCATGATTTCATGTTATAAAACTGTACCATTGCAGCTTGGACCTTGCATACATCTAAAAAAGTAGTATTTAACTCTGTGTACTCAAAGGTGCTTGATCTGTAGCTTGTCCACCTTTCTTTCTCATGCCTTGGCCTTTTGTCTTGTTTGTGCCTTTCAACAACATGGTATCTGATTTGTGGAAACATCTACCTACACTTATGAACAAATCCGTGAGCATGCAACAAATATGGAAGCCACATTTGAACTACCTAAAAGGATGCACTTCTACTTGAACTAGGCCTTTAATAGGTATCCAATTCCAAGTGTCATAGATGCCCAAACAAACAAAGAGTTGCTTCATATGGAAGAAGTTGGTGGATCTCAGAAAGATTTGAATCTCTGAACATTCAGTAGTAGGAGACCTATATGCATTGAAATGCATGTTTGGAGTGGAGATGAGTGCAAATGCAACATACCCGTGCCTTTTTTTCATACATACACAACAAGTGTGAGTGAGCAAGGACACAAATATAGGATAACATGAAGGAAAAGGGGAAGGAAGAAAACCAAAAAAGGAAAAAACATTAGAAATGGTAAATATGTGATAAGAAATTCAAATAAAGATATGGTAGATGATGATGCCAAAAAACTGGATATAGTATGAGTGGACCAATGGACTAATGAGTTGTGATCAGAAAGTTGCATCCACCACAGACGAAATTGCTGAGACATAGGATGCAATTTTAAACATGCCATTATAAAGAATAAGTTGCTTTATTTGCAAGTCATGTATGCATGCACCATGAAATCTAAAGAGAGAGCTGCATCATGTATGCATGCACCATGAAATCTAAAGAGAGAGCTGCATCATGTATAGCCAGGGTTGAAGCTCTTCTATTGAGCATGGGACTACATGGAGGAAATGTGAAGCTATGTAAAGACACAAAACTCTTGAGAAAATCAGAAAATGTTCAAAGTAACATGTCCATGGGGAGTGCAAATGGATGAAGGTTATTGTCCAATCATAGTAAAACTTGATTAAATATGCATTGGAGTTTTTAGAAAGCATTATGTGAGTGTATCACAAATTTGGAAGCTGACAATAATGTGAGAAACTTGAGAGCACATGTTTGGAAAGCATTAGATAAGATAGTAAAGATCTGAGAAAGCCTTCCATAAACGAAGAGGATGTACAACTATATTGTGTCATAGTGAAAGAGTTTACAAAAACCATGGTGTATCACTTGGGTGAATCACACATTACACACTACATGATGTAGTTGATCTCCAAAATTTTGTTATTGCAATTCACTGGAAAATGAGAAGAGCAATGGTTTCGAGATGTACTCTTCAAACAAGACTATGAGAGGATTTTTGAAGAACATTTTTGAAGAAACTAAAGAAAGTGACATTGATACGGATTCCTCAAGAGATCAAGAGAGAGATGCCTAGACAAAACAAGGAGACTTCTACTAAAGAGGAACAAAGATTATCAAAGGCAATAGGGTGAGGGGAAGCCTCATATAAAAAACCACATTTGGAGGGAGAAACATCCACTTTGGAGGCATGGGAAAATGCTGAGAGGATTAAAGATGACTAAGATTCTTGCAATTCAAGTTGCAAGACCAAAAATCTTGGGGTGACAATGTGCTAGAGTTCTTATAAGCAAGGAGGTCGTTGATTGGGAAAAATATCTGCCTTTGAAGGATGCAAAACAAATGGTGCCAAAAGAAAACCAAAAACCTGACAGAGCTAGAGGCAAAGGTGGCAATGGTGGAGGTGGAGTGTAGTGGAGATGTTACAGGAGGCCAAGAATGAAAGCACTATATAAGATCAGGAAATACCAAAAGAGCATGGAGCCTTTGATTGCAAGAGCTTCGTTTGCTCGATTGGCAAAGTAGATAATGAAAGAATTGAAAGATGGCCCCCAAATTCAATCCATCACTCCTTCCTTTCAAGATGGCCCTTCTTGAGGACACCAATTTCTGTGGAGTCCATGCCAAAACTATTATTATCATGAGCAAAGACATGCAACTTGCAAGACCGATAAGAGGCGACCCATTTTTTGGGCCAAAAGTGATTCACCATTTAGTGGTGGTAATATTTTGTAACAATTTTGATAATGAATTAGTTTTTTTAATCAATGCTCAAAATCTCTTTTGTCAAAATCATTAATTGTTATGCAAAAATGGCAATGTAAAAGTAAAGAACAATATAGAGTTATGATGCATAAATATACATGCTGTGAAGGAAAGCAAGCTGATTCCAAGTTTCATATCTTGAGCCATTTAAACGTGTTGAAACTTCCTATTGAGAGATTTTTTTATCTTTAAAAATCCAACAATCGACCATTTTAATGCTTCTCTTTCTTTTCTCCATCCTTTTTTGGAACCATATGTGGACCCATTATAGGTGTTCACATTGTAACCCAAGACGTTAGCCTAAGTATTAATTAGTACAAATACTATCTGAAAATTGTTAGCTAATACTTGTTACTTCTAATACCATGTATCTAGCCAATAAACTTATTTATTACTAGTCTTATTAATTGAAAGTGGGTAACATTAAAAACTATCGAGTAATAACTAATACTAGACAATAGTACTAACACCAATGCTAATTAATGTGACCCTTGTCATCAAAGAGCCCTTCCTCATGAGATAAGATCCATTTGTGGAAGGGTGTGTTCCTTAATGTACTTTGCTTTGAATTTCCTATCAATGTCTACTAGGACCCTCCCCCCCCCCAACAACAACAACACACACACACACACCCCCACCCACCCCAACACAGCCAAAAAGAATGAAAGCTCTAGCAAATAAGACTTGTTCGTCCCAAAACTCTTCCTACAAGAGAAAGTTTGGCGGACCTGAAATGCAAAAGCTTGTAGTAGTCCAAGAATAGAGCCACATACTACTTGATTTGCAATCTCCATTGGGCGTCTCAAGTACCGTCTTGTCCAGCCTCTTAGACTTTACTTGAAACCCCAATTGAAAGAAGTATCTACCTCTGTGAAGAAGTCACTTGACTTGTGTTGGTTGATTGAAGCCCTTGAGGCCTTGTACAAGTTGATTGTCCAGTCCAAGAGGAAGTAAATTACTTGGCTTGTCCAATTAGTGACCTCCCAAATGTTGTCCAAGATTATGTGTTCCTAAACGTAGAAACGTTGTGTATCCACTCTGCGTATCATGGATGATCACTAGAATAAATGGTTAGAGACACAAACTCAAGACATTTGCTAACATTTTATCAGAATTCCCTATCCTTCCCCTTTGAGCATGTGGTCTAGCAAGTCATATGTGACTTGCACTTGTGCATAGCCAAGGAGATAAAATCCCACATACAAAGTGGGTGAAGGTGAAGGAAGATTATGTGTTCCTAAACGTAGAAACATTATGTATCCACTCTGCGTATAATGGATGATTACTAGAATAAATGGTTAGAGACACAAACTCAAGACCTTTGCCAACATTTTATCGGAATTCCCTATCCTTCCTCTTTGAGCATGTGGTCTAGCAAGTTATATGACTTGCACATGTGCATAGCCAAGGAGAGAAAACCCCACATACAAAGTGGGTGAAGGTGAAGAAAGCCATATAATGGCTTTAAGGCAAGGAGGCCCATATCCTTGGATCCTTTTGGGGGATTGGGCTCTTCATTGGGTTCCTAGGTATTGAGGAGGGGTTTCCAAATGCAACCCACCATAACACATATGTCGATCCAAGACTGGTCTCATTTCTACATGGTATCAAAGCATGGCAGCATGCTGTAGAAAATGGATAGCATAGAAAACAATAGAGCACATTCCCACTAAGGGGAACTAAATGACTCTTCTCACGAGTTCGTCCTTTTTTTTTTCCTTTTTGGCTTGCCCTTTGGGTAGCCTTAGCAATCGTTCTCATTTTATAAAGTAGAAATTTTGAATTTTTAGGATTAATTTGCTTCTAAAATAGGTGCGATGCTTTGATTAACTGCCGTAAAGTGAGCGACACCCAGGGAAGGACCCGTTCCCTCAAATTATAACTCTTTGGGAAAGGAAGCGCGTCGCCTCCCTGCCCACTCTATGTGTGGTTATAATAATTATATATTATGTATTATAATATAAATATTTTCAATTACTGGTCCATTCAAAATTCCTTGTTTTCAATCTGAATTCTTATAACATTCCTCTTGTTTAATGCATGTTATCAATGCGAGGAAGTAAAAAAATCCAAGATGGATGTAAGATTGAAGGATAACTACACCTTTATTCATATGGTTATACTCTATGTGACAATATTATAAAAACTACAACGAGGATTAGTTACTATATCGCCTTATTCATGTATTTGTTGGACTTTAGCTTCCAAAATATGGACATCACAAAACTAATAATAAATCACCACCCCAACAGAAAGGGTATAGATGCTATAACCATTCTTTTATATATATATATATATATATATATAGTACATGTACATGTACATGTATATATACATACATGTACATGTACATGGATATATATGACTTTTGTAGGGAGGATCGTGTCCGTTAGGACCCTGTGTCGTGTCTCATGTCCACTATTTTACTAATTCTCTTTTTTCCTTAAACAATTGATAAAATAGTAGGATTCAGCTTCATATTTGAGTTAGTAGTTACTTGCTCCATGATGGAAAGACTACCTACCACAAATCTCATACTGCCTCCGAATTTGTATGATGTTAAGCGTGTTTCTAGGGAGGCTTGATCTCTATGGCAAATGACAGGGACTTAAGTTTGTCCAACGATGTCTCAGACGGCTGCATTTGGAGGTATGAACAGACACAAGGAAATAGAGCAGCTGCTCAGCCCGCCATGCCTGTCCGCTAAAAGATGGGAGGATTGACTCCCTTACGTGGGAAGGTGCTATATGTAGCCATAACTACAACAGACCAAGCAAGGCAGAAAGAGCCCCCGCAGGACGGGCAGCAGAGCAGAGTCCACATGGACAGGTCAGGACATAATGGCGAAGGCTGCAGCAGCAGACCCCGCACAGAGCTGCAGTGAGTAGCCAAAAAGCACATGGCAGAAAGACTGACGCGTACATGACAATCACGCTGGCAAGCAAGAACGGTGCTCAATCAAGGCCAGCCCACACACACACAAATCATGGTTTCATTGGCGATGAGTGTAGCATAGACAAGACTAGGTCAGCAGCAGGCACAGGGCAATCAAAAAGGCTACAAGCTGACAATGCGACAGATACGATGGCTACACTATTCTGAAGGACAAACAGACATGCAACAAATCGTTAGTTCTCAATTGCATATGACTACAAGGTCATGAACCTTTAGTAAGTTTCCTAACAGAGCTTGGCACATCATGTCAAACAATCTCTATCCGATACATCTCAAGATAAAGCACAAAAGCAAGTTATTACAATATAGAAGATTGATAACAACGAGCACAGTGTGATTGCACACACTTCACAACATATCCAGCACCACATAAGCACAATATGATTCCATTTAATCGAAAATCCATTCCCTATGCATCTCAAGATAAGGTACAAAAGCAAGTTACTACAATGTAGAAGCTTGATAACAGCCAGCATATGTGTAATTACCCTCATTTCACAGCATATCTAGCACCCATAAGCACAATACAATTCTATTTGCCAGAAATCGTTCCCAATAATATGTGTTGAAATATTACAGTGTTACGTGCTACGGGGCCGATCCATCGTTGGGCAAGCTTAGTCCACTGTTAATGCTGATTACAAAACTACCGGCAGTCATGTTACTAAATCTCCTTGATCAATCTTCCAAAAAATTATGTACCTGTTTCGTGATATTCACACTGGAAGGTACATGTTTACGTAGAGTTTCCAGAATTTTAGTTCTCTCTCTTGTGGGAAAAGCCTCCACCAATTGGCCGTCTTTGTAGAAGTGAAAAAGAGGTACGACCTAGAGTTTGCAAGGATGCCCACACATCGCTTGTTCAAAAAAGGTCAGAGGTACAGTCTAAAAGTCTTAATGATTTCTAAAATTATGTGCAGAAACATGCATCCTCACAATAAAATAGTGTCTATCTACTTAGAAATTATGGGCACAAAATTGGCATGTAATCTGTACTGACCTTGATTTTCAGTTGCTCTGCCACCTCTGACTGTTCTTCATACTCATCCATAACCTACAGAATCCAAGGTACAAATCAGAAGCCATGACTCATTTCTTGCATCCTTCTTCTTCATAAAAGAATCACTAGCTAGTATAGCTAGTATATCACCATTGAGGCACATAATGTCTTCCTTGATCTTCATATCTATGCTCATCAAATCACTACTCAAGTCAAGCACATAACCTTTTACTATTACATGCATTTTAGGCAAATCCAAGGCAGAGAACCTATGAAGAGTATCCATCATATGCTTCAATGTTGCATAGCATAGTGTATGAGACATAAAGCCATACATAATTAACCTCAAACTTTTGTAGTATGCATAGAGCATATCATCCACATAGAAAAGCAAAGGGGCTGCATACATCACTGAACCAGTCTGAAACATCATGAATGATGCATTCTTGTGACCAATATAGCCTTTCATCCAAGCATATGTCTTGAAAAACATGATTTGCATAGTGAACTTTGGAGCATTAAATACTTCAGCCATCTACTCGTATGACCAACACCCATCAATGCCAAGAAAAAACAGTAAAATATTGAAACTTTTGAGCATCTAACCACTTGCAATGCTTCAGCCATGAAGGAGATTTGAGAGAAACCCCCAAATCGAGCAAACAGAGACTGGAGGATCGAATTTGACCTATCCTGAGCAGCAACCAAGGGGCTTTTGGGTGGAAATGAAAGCCCTTACTGAGGCCTACTAGCAGCACAAAGGATGGGCGAAATAGTGCGCATGGTAATCCGGCATTACATTAGAAAAGTTGGCCAAAGAAACAGTTATATCTCCCTTGTCTATGGTCGAATTGAGCTCAAATTTCGGCAGCAGCTAGCCCTAAGTGTTCTCCAAGTGTGGCTAATAGGGCAGGTCGAAATTGTGACTGTAGAGGCAAAATTCTGAGGAAGTTCGGCGACCAAAGAACAGGGCAGCACGATAGCTCAGAGTACAACTCCGTCGATCCCAACGGTGGAAAGGTGCGCCCTAGTGTGCGGAAGCTGGAGCCGAAAGGATTTTGAAAGTTAACCGTCGGATGTGGAGAAATCGATGTTGCAAGATTCAGGCTGAATTAAGGAAAATGGGATAGACATGGAAGAGGTGGAAGAAGGTTGAAGAAAATGATGAGGAGGTGGCACTAGGATATGGGTGGAGGCTCAAGGAGGGTGGAAAGGCTCTGATACCACATGTTGGAGTAGCATGGAGACAAGATGGAGATACAAAGATGATGAAAAGGGAGTAAGTTTATTCATGAGAGATATGCCCAATATATAGGCACGAGTTACATCTAGTAGTGACATCGTATGTGAGCTCAGTAGAGCATCTAGATCCACAAATCTCTCAATTAGGTCCATGATTCTCTCAATCACACCTACTCTAGCACACCTACTCTCACACACTCCTAGCCCTTAGGCACACACCCATACATCAATTTGTCCTTCAGATACAAGAAGGGTTCCAATTGGTGAGAGAAATGGGGGAGTGAACGTATTGGAAGAATTGCTAGCAATAAAGAGCTGGTGCAACCAAAATCATAGGGAAAACTGAAAGAGAAAATGGCCTTCTATAGAAAGGAGTTGAACCCCATGATTGTTTAAGGAGAACAACCTACTTTCAAGATGGGATCTCACTACGCAAAAGGCCGGTGATATGCAAAGTATGAGTCAGTTCTCATGATTTAGAAGTGAAAACTCGTCGCTAGAGAAATGCAATCGAAGAAGATAGAATCTACAAGCTATGCAAAAGTGCATTGATGGAGGATACTTGAAAAGCCTTGCTCATCGCATTGATTTTAGAGGAGTTAAAGCAAAAGTTCCAAAATATCAAGAACGCATGAGAACACTCTCTTTCATATTTGATTTCAGGAAAGAAGGCGAGGGCGATACGAGGTAAGACTTACGGAAATCCAATGGCCTACAACATTGGAAGAAATCAATGTAGCCCACAAGCCCTTTGGAAAGGAGGAAAGTAAAAGCAAAGGCATGCTTCGTAACACACAGTTCAACGAAGATTCCACGACAGCAAGGACAGAGTGGAAGCATGGCAACGAATTTGAAAAATGATAAAAAGGAAGGAATAGAAAAACATGGTAGGGAGAAAGAAAATACTCCTTTTTAGGAAACATCTGAGCAACCGTGGGATGTTTTATTGAGGTAGCAAAGAAGATTCTCAAAGAACCTACATGCAAAAAGTTTTGATGCTACAGCGGAAAAGTGGGAGGACATGAGAAGCTTTGTAAAAGGACTATTACAACAGGGGAATGGAAGAAAGGAACAAGCGCTCAACTTGTCTTGTATGACGGATCTTTTACACACACCTACTATACACAGGCATTGGTGTCTCTCTTTCTCTCTCTCTCTCTCTCAACAAGAGGTGACCGCACCACAGGAGGCTGAGGTAGACCGAGCACAGCGACATGTCACAGACTTCTATGCATTTGAGTTAGCTTCATGATATATTGGGGTGGAGGAGGAGGAGCTAGCTGACATGTGGGCAGTAGGACTCAGGAGAGACGATGTGACGCTGCTGAGCCAGAGACGCAAAGACCACACATGACACAAAGAGTGGCCAAAGCACGCATGATGATCAAGGTCCGGTCTAGTCTCTCTCAGCTCTCCCCAAAGGAGGCCGCCAGAGACGAGACATCACTCTTAACATAGCCCATCGGATATAGAGGTCAAGGAGACCACGTCCCCCACTAGAGCGAGAGACAGCTCGATAGACACAGATTCGGTACATCTTTGCAGCCCACCAGAGAACTACCACGGCACCGGGTTTTGGATTTTGAGTTTCAGTTTTCAGTTTTGGGTTTTAAGTTTGAGCTCTTGAGCTCTTTAGCTTAGCATAGCACTCAGCAAGGGACGCATGCCCTTTGCTCCAGCCCACAGATGCTTGTATTAGTTTCTTCTCTGGATGTACTTTGTCCCATAGGTCTGCAAGGCCTTCCGAGGATGTTAATATATATTTCTTTCTTTCTTTCTCCACCCACAAGGTGGGAAAACATAGGGAGATTAGCTGAGCTTAGAATGTGTGTGTCTGTGGGGGGGAGGGGAGGCGGCGTGCACAGAGAGAGAGTTTATGAATGTCTTGGAAAGACCAAAGGGTCTATGAAACTAGATACAAAAGCCACCCCTTGTCACTAAAGCGGGCATCCACACCAAAGGCTAATGATGTCAATAAAGAGAAGTATATCGCACTCTCTTGTGGGAGAGTTGAGAAAAAGTACAAATCTCATGCCCAAGTTCATTGGACGACACATGCCAAAGGGACCACATGCTGTTGAAGGGAGTAAGAAAATACCATCACATGCTCACAAGGACTTTAATAAAGCCAACAACTTCCAAATGCCTCTAGAAGATGCCCTTGCATGCGAACACCATTCGAGAGAGTATGAGAAGGTAGGCCCATCGTATCCACATTGTTTGGCAAGGAATGCAATCCCTGGAAATAGCCGGATGTCTTCCAAGGGAGCCCTTAGGGGACCATACATATGTATATGTATATGTATGTATGCCTTCATAAAACTGGAATATATACAACCTTACAAAATACACGTTTTCATAAAATAAGTGAAAGAACAAAGGAGACAAAAAGAGACAACGGATGAAGGGGCTTTTTCAGAGACATTAAACAAAACTAGGAAATTAAAAATAGATTGCTTAGCAAGCAAAGCTTTGCTTATGTTCTCATTGGTACCCAAGCATACGCTACCATTGAAATTTCAAAGATTCTAGAATCTCTTGGCTAAACCCAGTTTACTCGTGCCCTCCATGAACAAATTCGAACAGAGGGTACCCAAGCATAAGTTACCATCCAAAATTTTCAAAAGATTCTAGAATCCCTTGGCTGAACCCAATTTACTCGTGCCCTCCATAGACAGATTTGAACAGAAGGTACTGGACTGTGTTCAGCAAGAAGGGATCCCCGAGCCTTTGATTGGCGAAGAGCGAACACAGTCTTCTCTATGCAAATGATGTGGTTCTTTTCCTGTGCTCTCAAACTGAAGCACAGAAGCCGATGCACACTTTGGGACACTTTTGTCAGCACAGCTCAGTGTGAATGCACACAAGACCCAGTTAGCTCGTTGTGAATGCACACGAGACCCAGTTCATGCTAGTCACAAGGATACCCAATCGACTCTTCTAAAGGGAAAGCAGTGGAGGCTGCAGACATTTTCAAATATGTGGAGCTCCAATCATACATGGCATAGACAAGTGGAGAGCAAAATAAAGACAGGGTGGCGCAATAGTATGATTTTGAAAACATCTGGCTTTGGGAGTTGAAGAAACATCTCTTTGACACACTTGTCAATCCTATGCTGCTAAAAGAGGTTGAATCTGGGGCGTAGTCTCTCCAAAAGATACATGAAATGAGGTGGAAAAGATAAAAAATTATTCTAGGGGTCCAAGAAACTACACCATAGTCCATTGTACTGGAAACCAAAGTCTACCTCCACAAGGAGCAGAGCATGCCAACTGAAAGGCTTCCTTGCCAGGTTGGAAAGTGAGCTCCACGAAGCAGAAGACAATAAAGAGCAAGGTTTTGCAATCAGGATGGATGTAACACTGGTTTTTAAGACGAGAGGCCATGGCCCTCCTAGGAATACCTTCTGATGGAGACGCTATAGAAGAAACATGCCTATAGTGTAACTTTGAAGGGTCATGTGGAAGAGAACCCATGACAAGAAGTACAGATATTACACCCAACACATAAACCCACTATATAATGACGATTTCTTAGTTAAACAAGGGCCCCGGCCTGGAACCCACCAATGACACCTACTTGATCCGGTACCAAGATAGACACAGAGAACGGTCACCTCAGTTCACAGATGTAATATGTGAGACAGGTCTTTGGTGCAAAACAGGTCAAAAGAGGATACCATGGGAAGAACAACTCTTGCCTACTCTGCAGTCAATGCTTGATTGAGACTAAGTAACACTTCCTGGAATGTGCCTGCTCCATGATGCACGATAGATTTTCCCAAATCTTGGACGGTTGCCCATTTCTTCTATAGCAGGACCATAGTAATGCAATTGGCACTTAGCATTGCTCAGGTCATAGACGCCAAGAAGTACCTCCTCGAGCATCTCCACAACAGCACACAAGTCACCATCAATAACTAGTTAATACAATCGAAACCATCGTCATCTTTATCATCTCCCTCTCTCTCTCTCTCTCTCTCTCTCTCTCTCTCTCTCAGACAGACAGACACATTCAAGGTGTCCTACTAAGTACATCCGTCCTTGGGTAAATGTGTTTTAGGACCCCTGTCCTTAAGTGTAGAAGGGCACTGATGATATACACCGTTGACTTCACAAGTGTCACCAAAAAAGCATGCTCGAAGGTATAAAAGATGCTTTCAAGAAGCCTACAAATGTGAAGACGGAAAAAGCCACCCACTGGCATTGGACTTACACAGAATGTTTACTCAAATATGAAGAGTGTCTTCACACAATGTGTAGAGAAATCGCATGCTCAAGAAGTGGAGGGCAAGGCACTCCCAAAAAAGAAATCAATGACGTGGCAGATGCTCTCAGGGTATGTTTCTTGAGGGTGGTCCATCTCCAAATGTTTTTACGTCTGTTTGTTACTTGAATTATCTCGCTATCCTCTTTATTTATATAATTGATCGAAACCGGGATGGGGGGAAAAAAAGATAAGGAAAGAACCCCCGGAAAATATTTAGCCTCACAAACATGAGGTTCTATTATTCGTCAAAGCAAATCACATCGGCAAAAAACAGTAGATTAGAGACTGACATAACCCAAAGTATATGCAGATCGGGAACATGTTGGACTTTGTGATCAGCGTCTTCGAATTATGATATAAGGAAATAGCACATTTATAAAGACTACTCACGTTATGTTTGAGAAAAACGACGGCCGCCTCATCATCACCGGCTCCTTTGCAGAGTTTTATGAAGCCTTGTTCTATATACTTGCAGCTTCCACAGGCAGTTCTGTAGAAGTCTACGACAACAAGGCTGTTAGTTTCCTTTGCAGCCTCTAGAATGGCGGCCAATTCAGCATTGGTTCTAAATTCCTTGACGCATTCTACGGGGCACAGATCATCATCTTCCTCATCATTTTGTTTCGCCGCTTGCAATTTCCTGAATTCAGCCGAATTCAGAGCTGCTAACGGCCGTAAGCGTGCAATAGAATGCGCCCTTCTGTAAACAAATTGTCCCATCCTGGAGGTGACACAATTACCAGTAATATAGCGAATTTGCTCCAAGCTGTGTAATTCATCTCTGTGCTCCACGCGATCAGCGCCTGCGACTGCTCCATTGCACTTACCGTTAAGATCCGACGAGCAAATAGTGCTCACTCTGGAGAGAGCGTTGCAGCTACCTACGTGCCCGGTGAAGAGAGAGCGTAATGGCATTTTGAGCCTCGGGCAACGAGAGACCTTTTAAAGTGGGACAATTGAGAGAGCAACAGAACTGTGAACTCGATGGCTGCTGCTGATGATGATGATGTGTGCAATCAACGTAGCATGCCCAAATCCATGAGAGAACTCAACAAAGGCATACGCATGGAATCTCCAATACACTATGATGAGGATCCGCTAACCCCCAAAATATGATGTGTATATAAGAGAAACTTATAATTGGTATGGCCGATCTTAGAGGGTGTATACTATATGTCATGAGCGATCACGTCATTATTCTATGCTTTTGCACAATTGAATCCAACAAATACAATGGTAATGCCTATGATACAAGATTGGAGAATCGAATGTTTACCAATTGCTTACTTTCAAAAAGGTCATGTCAACCCTTCTCTTTTGTGTAATCACTTGAGCAAAAGCCTCTATTGTGTGAGACACATCAAACCAACCCAAGTGCCCCATGTCTGTATATGCAACCAAGAAAATATTCAAAGCCCTTGCAATCACCATCGTCTTATATAAGCATATGACTGTTAAAGCAAGTAAAATGGCCATTCAAAGGCCATCGAAATCAACAATGTTATCTACACATACTTAGAAATACAATCCTACAATTCATGCAATCTGGACAATCTATGCTCACAACACCGCATGTTGCTCCACGTGCTTTTCCACTACACATATAGGGAAAGTAGTTGTCCTCAAAAATTTGGTCTCATATAGTGATGTACCTCCTTAACTATGGCAAAAAGGTTCATTTCTATAAACGTGGAATTAATGAAGCCACCTCCATCTATCCCAAAACATATTAAATAATCATACTATTTCATTTTTTAATTCCCAATTCGTAGCATCTAAATATGCCAACCCCATATTAAATAATCATACTATTTCATTTCTATATGCCCAATTTATAGCATCTACATATGCCGTACACCATAGCATTTAGGCCTGTGTGGATTGATTATGATCAAAATACCAAAACATGGGGTCATTCCCCAGTAGTATTAAACTCTTTTTGCAAGTATGGTTTATCAACATCACCTACGTTGATCAATAAGAAAATCTTGTGCCCACTTCATTTTATATGTATGTATGTATTTGAAAATTCATCAAGATTTTGACATTTGTTTCATACCAAGATCACAATTATGGAGGAACTAAAAGAAGGGATTTTATTATCACTCTCCATAATCTCCTTATATTGTTTCTTCATGGAGAAGGCTTTGAAATTTTGCTGGAAGGTAGCACTAGCCTGACGACTACCCATATTTCATCAATACCAAGCTTGAACAATTGCCATAGTTGGTGACTCATTTGATCAAATAATTACTTCTAGTATTTCCATTTTGTTGTGATGATTTGTAGAAATGTCCATCCTGAAAGTGGATATGTTTCCTTCAAGTGCAAAAAATCTTGAGTACAAAATACTTATTATCTTGGGATAGTGACATTAAAAGAAGAGGTAGTGTACCCCTCTAGTTCATCCATAAATGTAAGGAGTGCTATGTATGGCAACTTGACCGAAAACTCCCATCCGTGAATCATAGAAAAGACGAGAAGTTCATGCTCATATACAATCCAATGGTGCAATCCTGCACTTTTAAAGAAATTATACTTGACAAGTTTGTATAGTATGGTAAATGTAGATGATCTTGAAGGAACTCCACTCACTTGCATCAATCCACAAAAAAGATATCTTAGATCAAAACCTTTTATTATGGGACTATAGGATTCAATGCCTCTGAGCTCTATTTGTTGTGTTGATATCATGATATCAAACACCATTACACATCAAATCAAATATGTAGCCTTAGCAAGACATACGAGGTAACTCAATGTTTGAGTCATCACTCTCCAAATTTTTAGGAATCATTAAACATTCCATAGGAAGCTTGTACACATGAAGTCAATCATAAAAAATCCTATATGATCATTGATTTGTATGTGGCTAGTATTACAACTATACTGCTTGACTTTTGATGGAGTTACTACTTCAATCATCTCTATACATATCTTGGATGTGGCATAGAATTTATGCTTGCAAAATTTCATTGCCTTCCCTTATAGACCGTGGATGATGCTCGAAAGTTTATGCTTTGTGGATACTAATGAGTGACCTCTTGTCTTGTTATACTCTATGTAGCAATACCCATACATTGTTGATGTGTTCAGTGACGTCTGTATGATGGAAACTACCTTCAATAGAGCAAACTACCCATACAAAGCATTGTTTTCTCAATTGCAATTTATCCTATCTACCTTTTCCATTAGTAGCATGTTGCCTTAGGTAATCATCGTGATTGATTTCTTTCATCTTTACCATATGCTACATTGACATATTGCTTCCTTGGTATTCTCCACTGGCAACAAATGCCAACTAAAAGAAAGAAAGAGTAAGTTGGTGTTATTTTACACTAAAAATAGCACCTCACCGAGAGTCCTTTGACTTTAATGAGGAAACTGTGTAGGTTATTTGATTATACAGTTATTTAGGAGTTTATTGTGCCAAGTTGAAAATGAGACCTCTAGTACATATAAGGTTTGCCAAGGATTATGCATCAACTTGCCCAACTTGAGGGACAATGTTTCTAGTTTCATGCAACTAAGATATACTTGCTTCCTCCTGTAAGTTATTATCACTAAGCAAATGTTCAACAACTCATTTTGTACTGAGAGTTGTATCCTTTTGAAGCCCTTTCTTCATATCCTATCTTGTGTAGGCTTGCAAGAGTATTTTTCACTAGCCCTGTGTTCTCTCTTCTTTCCTTCATTTTCTTTATGTTAATTGCAACTTTCATGCAATTCAGCTTATGATTATGGTGCACTCTTGATTATGAAAATAGGTAGTTAGGACTTATGACACCTATAGTCCCAATATTCTCACAAAGTTATACCAACTAGTTGTGTTTGTATTGTATGAATGCAGGTACATGTAATAGGTACTAACTTTGGACTATACTATAAATCACAGTGCTTGAAATCTGTATCTCCATTTTTTCTATTTGTAATAGCATTTTACGTATATATGGAAAACTTTTGCAAAATCTTTCTTTGACTACCACTAGTCTAGTGTAAAATTTCTAATATTTCTTTGACTACCACTAGTCTAATCTTTCTTTTACACACGTCTAGTGTAAAATTTCTAATAAAAGCTATTACAAAACTACCACATGTTCATATGGGTGTATTTGTAGAACCTAAAACACACGCTTGCATGTGCAAGCATATGCTCATCTCCTCTTTTATAAGAAAATGGATGGTAGTTATTTGCCATTTTACTAGAATTGAACTCATATCTCCAATTGAAGAAGAATTCTATTTGGGTTTCAATGCTTTCCTTTTTCCACAAATTTGAATTTTTGATACAGGTGTGACTTCCTTTCCTTGTTTCTAAGTGTTCCAAAGGGAAGAAATTTAGCTGTTATAGATGTAAAGTTCTATTGATATACTAGCATGCATTTATAATACATTTGTTTATGCACTTTTACCAAGTCCTAGAATAGAGCTCTCCTTCATGGGAAAAGATAAGAGATCATGTCAATCGGAGAAAAACTTGGATGGGTTACCACTACTTGTACTTTTTCTTAGTTACTATGGGCCTTGCACGTAAAAAGGTATGCGTACTTATGGAAAGATGGGTACGCATGCATGCGCGCGCGCACACACACACACACACACATAGATTGACATGTGCTATGGTTGTTCTAAGACTTATATTTGCAAGAATTACTATCTAAAAGATCTATCATTATATGCATGACAATGAGAAACAAATAACCTAATCTAGACTACAAACAAACAAACACAAAGAGACAAAGAACTAAACTTTTGCAAAGGTTAATGAATACTCATAAAGATGACTAGTTCCATTAATGTCTCCTCAGGCTTACTAATATTTTTGGAGCTCACAAAATCATGGAGTCCATACTACTAACTCACACACATGACTCGATGCTCCTTGCTCTTATATAGACTTTTTTGTCAACTCCATGATCCATACATTGATGTAGAAGACCAAACCACCACGAGTAATCTCGTCATTGAATTTGCCATAGTTCTAAGATACTATCTGAGTAGAGTGGGCTAAATAGATTCATCTAGCTAACACCTCAATGTAATAATCTTTGCTATGTTGCTTTGCATGGCCAGCACAAAGATCATTTGTGACCTCATATGAGATTTAATACCCCAACAATTCCCCCCTTAACTCGAGTGATACAATTGAGCTACCAACATAAGGAAAACTTTCAATTTAGAAAAAAAAATCCACCCACATAGGGCTAGCTTGGGAGATTTCGTCACCCACACAAGGCCAAATTGACATAGTCAGCCATGTTTGCAAAAATTAGAATGCGTGATCTCTATTATCAAGGGTTTCATCAACAACAACCATGCCTACAAGATCATTCATGTGATCATGTGTCATTGAAACCTCTCCATCGTGCATGCTTAGCATCCTTGCACTATATATCATGTGCCTTCTTGTATCAATACTTTCTTGAGTGACCTTCTTTCCCACAATACTCACAAATGAATTTCTCTGACTTCCTCTTCTTGAGAGCTTTCATGGCATTTGCTAACTCGCCTCTAGGAACCATTGCTTCTCTAACACACATGACTCTATGTCACTACTCATACACAGACTTTCATATTGAATCCATGATCCATATGTTGATGTAGAAACCCAAATTACCACCGTAAGTAATCTCACCAAATTACCACCGTAAGTAATCTCACCATTGAATTTTCCATAGTTTAAATGCTTGTGGGGAAAGTGCGTTCCCGTATGGGCAAAACGCATGGTGGATGTTGAATTGTAAATGTTGAAGAAAGGTGCCTTGGTGTTTTTCTTGCATGAGGGTGTGAATAGATAAATAAAACATAAAAGGTATGAGAAGTGCATTATCTCTTCTACTATCATTGGGTTGATGTTTTATATCTTGATGGCCACCTTGTTGCTATTGGGGAGTCTATGACTTTTTCTCCTCCTCCATATAAAGACATGGAGCGTACTTTGCCATTTGTTGGGTATTAAGTAAAGTTTCATTCATCATGGGAAACATTATAGAGTGATTCACTTCATTTATGTGATAGACTACCCATGTATATAATCAGTATGGGTACTGCTAGGTGCATTCCAAATCATGATAACACACAATGGCATGTCGTCACTATATTTTTATGGCTATACACATTCTTGTTTGTAGATATGGGGTGTTGGTGGTGCATTTAAAAGCCCTTTATCCTACCCTTATGATGATATCCAAATCAACGAAATTGTCAAGTGATGGCAACTTGTTTTGTAGCCCATGCATTGATATTTAGATGGAAAAAACCATTCATACAATGGAGGTCCATTTAGAAACTTGTTAGCTACTTATACATCAATGTTTAGATTAATAGTGTAGCCCATTGTGAACAGTTTATAAAGGCCGATGCAGTTATAATTGATTTTAATGGGTGTAGTATGAAGTGGCATCTATAATAAAGAGTAAGAGGGCTATAGACCCATAGTTGAGGTGTCAAGCATGCTCCTATGCAAATCCTTTCATATGGATTCCCCTTGTGTGCATTGAATATGTTATTTTTGCATAGTCCACGCATATAGTATATTATAGAGGATAGTAGGATGAGGTGGCAAGCATCTTTGTGACAACCCTTCACTTGTCCTCCTAGATAATTTTTGTGCATATAAAAATAGGGGAAGGGTCCAAGGAGGTGAGTCATCCAATCTTGACTTAGGGGATTGAATCTTGATTTATATGGAAAATGAGGCTAAGGGTTGTTGCACCCCCATTGCAAAGAAGCTCACATGGAAGATACCTTCACCCACCTTTGAGGGAATTGGATATTGATTGAAATGAAAAATGAAATTGAGGGCTGTCGCATTCCATTGAGAGATATTAGCAAAGATGCTCACATGGAAGATACCGTCACCCACCTTTGCATGTAGTATTCCAATTAATGAGGGGAGAATTGGCTATAAACTTAGTTGATATGGCACACACACACACACACGCTCTCCCATACTCACACCCACACATGGTCCATTTATTATGCCTTAATGTAATAAGACTTCCTCATCTTTAGCCTACTTATACATTATCACCCATAGTTAGAACTATCCTAGACTCCAAAAATATAAAACTAATATCCTCAAAACTCAAAATTATTCAAAGTCCAAAACCTTTAAAATATACATTTTTTGATCATAGCATCCCAAAATCTAAAAATTCGCAAGAAGTAATTCATGGAAATTTTACATTCTTCAACATAATAAGTAAACCTAGAGCCCAAGGTAACTTTGAAGGTAGTTTCATCCTTTTGCATTGTAAAACATATCTATATAAGTCAAAATATAAGCAAGTTAGTTTAAGTAAACCTAAAGCATATTTTAGCATCAAATTCATGCAAGACAAAATAAAAGCGTGTGCGCGTTCGTGCGTGCGCGTGTTGTGTGTGTTAGGACTAGGGATTCACTTATACGAAGAGGTAGCGGTTCTGCAAGTGGTATCCCAAGTAGACACAGAAGTAAGCAAATAATACAATATTTAAAATGGAATTGGAATGAGATAAGAAATGTTATTAAGCTAAGACTAATACCTTGTTACAAGCCTTTTATGGATAAGGTTTGAAATAACAATAAAAGATATCGATCTCTTTGGCAGTCAAACTGAAGCACACTCCATTGTCAAGGACTGTTACCTGTATCCATCCAAGTACAAATTTTATCAAAACATAAAGACTCGTATTGTCATTTTTTTCTCTCATTTCCAAGATCTAAGGGTGTTGGTCACCTACAATCGTGTCATCGCTTGTTGTAGGATTGGTGTTCACAAGTGTAGCATAGGTCCTCGTGTCGTATTTCAATGAGAGGTGTAGGCTAAAGCATAGAAAGCGGTTCTAGCATGCACTAGGCGAGGAAGAAGAGTTGATCACATGCATTTCACCTCCGTGGGATTTGAAGGGTTTAGAAAAGAGTTTGCAAGGTTTAGAAGAAGGATAGGTTTGAGGAAGATAACTAGGGGATACGTGGTTTAGAAGGAGTCCAAGGTTGAGAGAGGGTTGCAGGTTTGAGGAGTGAAGAGCTAGTCTCATTCACTGATTCACAGGGTTAAGGGATTAGAAGAAGGTACCAGGGTTAGGAGGAGGAAGGGAGGGGAAGGGAGGAGGAGGAGGAGGGAGGAAGGAGGAGGAGGAAAGAGGAGGAGGAAGGAGAAGGAGGGAGGAGGAAAGAGGAGGAGGGAGGAGGAGGGAGGAGTACAAGAGTAAGAGTATGCTTGAACACAATAGCGTGAGAAATCATGGTCACTTGGAGACGATTTGTGTAAGAACACCAAAGTCGTAGTGAACACAAAGCCACTCAAGAGTAGGAGCTTCATTCCATAAAGAGATATTTATACATGAGGGTCCCTTCATTGGTGAAGGTACTTTGTGAAGGTACCTTTGGGCCCCTTCACTTGTGAAAGTACATGTGATGATACCTTTGAGAAGATACCTCAAAGAGTGAAGGTTTTTAGTATTTCTCTCTCTAGATCTTGATTTTACAAATATGCCAAGATCTTTTCTAGAGAGGATTTTAGCTATCCTCATCCCTATATATTTCTCAAGTTGTATTCCAAGCTCAAGATATTACAAGCGGAGCGTTGCCACGACTCCACACACATTGATTGGCCCTTGGCGCCACAAAGGTAACAACTTCATACCTTGGGATAGCAGGTGTCATTAACCCTAACTGTTTGTTATCGTAATAGACAATGCACACCAGCAACATGTCAAAAGATGCCAAAAGAAGAGTAACACACATGAGCTATGAAACATTTTGTACACTAGCCCTTGTAAGTTGGGTGGGTGTATAAAGAACAGTAATGCTTAGAAAGAAATTAAGGTGCTTGTGAGTGGAGATGGTTATATGTATCTTGGGTTAATTCCTCAAGGTATCAGTAACCTAAGAACAGCAGACCAACTCACCATAGTTTCATGAGATTGATTATATAAGAGCAACTCAAAAACTTAACTACAAGCAGTACTTCTTCCTTTTTTGAAAGAGGGGACAGTCTAAATGAACAATAGCATTAACATATAAGAAAAGCTACCATAGAGCTCAGCCAATCTTCTTAGCATATGTATCATGAGGGGATTGTTGGGTTTCTTGGTTGTTACCAAATGTCTTGGACCACTACATAAAGCACTTCAATCCTAGCCCTCCATGAAGCACCTCCATCTCCAGCATAGATCTTGATCAGATCGAATGGTCTACAATGAAGTGTCTTTTCCCTCTTTATGAGGCCTTCCCCTTGTCAGATTTGGAGGCCACTAAAGTCAACCTCACACCATCTAAGGCATCCTAGGCCCTTAATCCATCCTCCATCCAAGGGCCAAGATGACACATGTCAGCTTAGTAAATGCCAGGGGTCCCTTATCCCCTTGGGTTACCATAGTAGATCACTTATTCTTAACCTAATCCCTTTCTTAATCCATTTCTTGTGAGGCCGTTTTGACACCCCGATTCTCCCCTAATGGATCCAAAACACCCCATGATGTGCTCATGTGTGTCTACATCCATTTTGAAGACCCATTTGCCTTTTTGCAGACATAACTTGCATCGAGAAATTAATAACCTTCACTAGATGAGAATAGACTTATATTTACAAACTCTTATGTAACATTTGAAGACCCATTCGCCCTTCTGCAGACATAACTTGCATCAAGAAATTAATAGCCTTTACTAGATGAGAACAGACTTATATTTACAGACTCTTATGTAACAGTTTGTATTGTAGTCATTTTTGGATCTTTTTGATATCAAATACTCCAACTACCACATCCATTTCTCATTCATTCATCTCCAATGAGCCATAAATGGTTCCTCAAATCTTATGTTTGGCCTTAGTACAGTGGAACCCAAACGAGTCATCTTTCTCATTCTTCCAAGAGACACATATTTTGGGATGGATTGAACCAAGTAATCTATAAGCTTCCTCAAACAATGCTCTTAAACAATAGTAACCATCTCTTTTTCTCTGATCCTTTAACACCAACCATTCAAATCCCCCTTATTTTAGAGCAATAAGGTTATCTTCCTATAGCTTCTTCACGCCACAACATGAACATGTGCCACGAATGCATCCAATGCGGTGCTACTCATAGTAAATGACCTATAAACTAGGCATTCACCTATAAAACATGGAGATCTTTCATAAAGCAAAGACCTAGAATTACTATATTAAAAGCATTCAAAGCTAGCAGAGTTAGATCGAAGTCTATATGTATTTTGCAACAATACACCTTTCTATCTTTAAGCTCTCGACAAACCAATGCTTCTAATAGTCAAGGCTCCTTTGCCCAATCTTAAAGTAAGGGTCATCAATCATAAATCTAGAGTTTTGTCTACTCATCCAACATGCAGGTAATGAAATTTGAGTGCTGTAAAAACATCTACACTGCATTAAAAGAATTAAATATACTTGCAATAACAATAATTAAGACTATGATATAACACAAAACATGCAAATTATGTTACTGTTACAACCATTGGATGTTTAGGACAAGTTCATATTAACGCCAAGGCAGCCCAATGAAAAAACAACTTTGTCACACTAAAAGATTCAATAAATCATGACAAATAGTAGTATATGAAAAATCACTTGCCAAGCATCAAACTATAATAACATAACCAAGCCAACTTGGTGGAAAACTAACTTTGTGTATGCTCTTTGAAACAAATAGTCAACATTTTCAAAGATAGAAACTCATCAATAAGATTCTCTTGGGAGCATTTTTAGTAAAAGTATATGATTTTTTTAAAAATAAAAAAATATGGATTCAAATTGACTATTTTGAGTAAAGAAATTTATTCATAAAACATACAAAATACAAAAGTGCATAATAAACAAAATGAATCTTCAAGAGCACAAAATCAAAAGCGAAAGCAATCAATTTAAATCAAAGAGAATTTTGCTGGAAAAAAATACACAAAAATATTTGGAGTTTGTTCAAAATTCACACAAAAGTATATTAATGGCATCACACCAATTTATGATTGCATGTTATGAATGTTTACTTTTTAAGAAACAACCTACATAAAAGAATATATTTTTCATTGAGTCATTATATTAACAAATGTATTATTTTAAGACAAACACCATAGAATATGTTTAAAATGAAAAAAATGAATACAAAACCATAAATTACCAAAGTACTTCACACTACTCATATAAATATAAATCAACCAATAATTGTGTTAAACAATATAGAGGAACATTTGGTTGCTCCTAGAATTTTCAAATAAGAGAATTGACTTACGTTGGACAATTTTAAGTTTTAGGTAGCATTGTCAATATACTAACTGATACAAGTACACATATTATTACTGATGAAACATCACTTGAGATTGGTATCAAAAAGAAAAAAAATAAATCAAGTGATTTATTAGGTAAAGTTCGATCACCCACCATTGTGGTAAAAGCAATGCATTCACTTATACAAACACCATTGTATATAACTAATAATATATGCATTAACGACAATTGGTATGATCATATACATTCACCTCTAAAATTACAAAGAACATAATTCAAATTCAACAAAACAAATAAAAGTTACAAACCATGAGAGTGATATTGAAATTGATGCAATAATACCCCAATTTTTTAGAACGGAACAAGTAATTGATTTTGAAACCAAAGCAAAGCTTGTAGCACCATGTGGATTGGAAATACAACATTAACATGCTTAGAAAGTATCCAATGGGACATTATGGACAAGTCTTTGAAATTCTCTTCTTCCTTCAATTCAATAAAGCCTTGATTCAAGAAGTCATGCAATCTATACATGTGCATTTGAGGAAAGATGCGTTACAAAATAAATGCCTCTATGCTAGAGATCTTATGAACAATGCAAAAATTGAAAGATATTGAAATACAAATAGGGCATAGAGATTGTAAGAACTTGATAACTTCTCTTGATCATACAGAAAAGTTAAGGTAAGAATGATGTGGCAATTAGATCTCCAACCTATTTTAATAAATATACCTAGATGAACCCAGAACATTCCCAAACTCATCCTCTAAAAACAACATAGTGCAATTTCAATCTTATGATAGTCACTCATAAGGTTGAAAACCATAAACTCCATCACGCATAACAAGGACTAGCTACTATGACATCCCCAATGATGTCATCAACGCCCAACAGTGGGTGTAGACCATAGTATAAAAATATGTCTCACACATACAAATCCACACACCCACACATACTTGAGCATCCATTTATATACAAAGTCTTCGTACTGAGTTTTTGTCGGCACTCCGGAGATGAAGGGTAGACTCAGCCATGACGAAGGCTAGCACGAAAGGAGAAGGCTAATCAAAAAGTAGTCCAAATCTCTTCATTCAAGCTACGACTGCTTGTGAAGTCTAAACGATTTCATTTTAATCTCTCCCAAATGAGCATCTAAATCTAGCTGATAGGGCAACACACCATCGCAATACCAGCAAGCTGCAACATGGACGAAAAATTCACAAGGCGAAATTTGCATGTCCGCTAATTCGACAAAAGCATATACCTAGATGAACCCAGGAACATTCCCAAACTCATCCTCTAAAAACACAACATAGTGCAGTTTCAATCTCATGATAGTCACTCGTAAGGTTGAAAACCATAAACTCCATCATGCATAGCAAGGACTAGCTACTATGACATCCCCATTGACATCATCAACGCCCTACAGTGGGTGTAGACCATAGTATAAAAATATGCTTTCACACATACAAATCCACACACCCACACATACTTGAGCATCCATTTATACAAAGTCTTCGTACTGAGTTTCTATCGGCACTTTCTTGTGCTAAACAGTTGTGGGAACCACTAGTCACATGTCTGGTCTAAATTGTTTGGCAAGTTAGTACTTAAAGCCAAGTCACACGCGACATGATGGTCCTTAGATAAATAAGCGATTCTTGAAAGGTGTGAGGCATTAGAAGGGTAAAGCAAATTGTTCTGATCCACACTCAACAATCTCTATGGTGCTTGATGATACACATGCAAACCATGAATCACAAGGCAAACCAGGGATGTACAACCTTAATGTAGATACTTTGGTATGGATCATGATTTTATTTAAGTCCATTCCCAGGGAATAGAAAGAGTGGCCAGGAACACATTTATCCTGCCACTAAGAATACAAACAAAAGCATTCGATGACTACTGATACAAGAAGCCACCAACCACCAGTGAAGCGATCATACAAGCCATACTGTCAAAACAATAAATTAGATACTTCTCCCTCCTGCCTGTGCAACCCCACCTCAACCCCTCGGGCCTCTACTTTATAACTTTAAAGGTTCTACCATGCTTAGATTCCACAGTTTTAAGGCGGCATTGCTGAAACAGAAAGGACCTTGCATAAACTCAGTCCTGCTGGTTCCTGTCTGTAAGACCAACTTCAAGGTCTCCAGATAAACTTAATGTGCGGCTGAGCTCCAACCTATATTCCAAACCCCTCATGTGATGACCCAGCAGCATGCACCTGACACAAACCTCCCTCAAATCAATCACCTTGAAAAGAAACAAAAACAGAACATACAAATATTAATACAATGCTTGTTTGTACACACCAGAAAAGCAGCCTTGCAAGATAGTCCCGATTTACAGCGACAGTTGATTGGGACTGTAAAGGGGAGGCACTAAACTTCTGAGAACTATCCTCCTCCCAAGAGCTGTTCATGGTATTGTTTGTTCCACTTCCAAACTGCGCATCTTTAGACTGCAGTTTTGTAGAGGGATTGTCAAGGAGATCACTAATGACCAGTTGGATCACATCCTCCACCTCCGATGAACTAGGTTGGGATAACTCTGCAACCTGAAAGGATTAATCCCCTTTTACTTGAACTAAATATATAGCTGCCTAAAATTTGGCACTACAGCAGTACATTTGACAATAATCTTAACTATCAGGAAGAGAGGCCAAAAAGTGAACAACTCATAGGTTCAGATTACTCTAGCACCTGCGAGGATTGATCCTTTTACTAAAACCCATGAATCTATCAGCTGCAGAAAACCTACCACTACAGAATATGTTAGACATTCATTCAACTATGGGGTTTGGCAATCAGGAAGAAAAGAAAAAGAGTACCCCTTCCCTCTCTCTGTCTCCCAGGAACCACAACAACGTGTCGCAGACCACACAAAAAAATGTCCATTAGCAACTAGTATAATAACAGCAAATTCTGATTATGAAATCAGCTCAGATCATGGTGCGCCTTCAAAAAGTAGAAACATTTTTGGAAATAATCTACAGCTTACATATTGGTGCGTGCGTACACACACACACACACACACACACACACATTTTTATTTTTATTTTGTAAAAGACACACACAGAGACACACACACACACACACACACACACACAGAGGCCCAAAGATGATAAACCTTGTCAGGTTCCAATGCCCTCAAATAGTCCAGTAAATCATTCTTCTCCTCACCCACAATATTTTGCATTTGCAGCCCTGTACTATTCAGTCTACATTCCTCCAGCTCCTGCATAATCCAAAATCATATAAAATTCAAAAGCCAGAACAGATGCCATGATAGAAGTACTAAACCACCCTTTCTACAGGAACAACAGCACAAAAACGTCTTTAAGAGGACACATTTCAATACTATAAGCCTTTAACCCACCACTCCATCCAACTGCTCATCTAACAAATATTCACGGCCTCAAAGATAAACATATTTGATTATTACAAGCATCCATTTCAACCAAAATTTAAAGGTAAAGCAATCTGAACTTGCTCTCTCACACAGAGAATGTGTACCACGTATAATATATACCTTTGTAAGACTAGAATATGTCCAATCATACAAATTTAGATTTTTTGTTGTTCTAAAGACCAAAAATCTACACAGAAAATAAAAGAGAAAATGAAAGAGAAGAAAAAAGAGGTAAACAAAAACTTTTATGAAAAACAAAAGGAAGACATACTTAGCGAGCAAAGCAACACTTATGTTATCATCAGTGCCCAAGCATAAGCAGCTATACTAGGTTTCTAAAGACCCACGGAGTCTCTTGGGCAAACCCAGTGCTTACTAAAATACGTCAAATAAACAAAAAAGAAAGAAAACAAGAAATAAAGAAGAAAGGAAGAAGGTGACTAAGCGAAAATAAACAAGCGAGTCAAGAAACAAAATCTTCCAAAAAACAGGAATAAAATCTCCCTCTCTCCCTCTCTCTCTCTCTCTCTCTTCCAGAGCCTCATTTGGCTGCTGCAACAGTTCTGGACATTTGGTGTACCACGTATGACATTATTCATTGATTTAATAGAAATAGCTTACATCAAAGCATACCAAGAAGGTGAACTTATGAGTGCACCATCTAAAGAACAGCCAACAAGATCTCTCTCTGTGTCTCTGTCTCTCTCTCTTCCGGAGACTCATTTGGCTGCTGCAACAGTTCTTGAACCATTGTTTCTCTTCCACATACGTAAACTGTGTTTGCTGATGTTGGGACGCTTGTATACCCAATCTATGTTATGTACGTGCTTGATTCAGTGTTATGGGTTGACCTTATATACCCTCACAGGGAAATTTCTGTAAATTGATTGTGTCTTCTGAATCATATATGCATACCTTCATAAGACTAAAATATATCCAATCTTACAAATTAAATTCATTATAAAAACAAGCAAAAGAGCAAAGGAAAAAAGGGAGTTTGTAAGTGACTTAAAAAAATTTTATGACTAAATGCGCAAAATAAAAATAAAATAATTTAGTAATCAAAGCTACACCTATGTTCTCATCAGTACACAAGCATAAGCTGCCATCTAGGTTTCAAATATTTCGAACTCTCTTGGGTATATATGCATACCTTCGTAAGACTAAAATATATCGAATCTTAAAAATTAAATTCATTATAAAAACAAGCAAAAGAGCAAAGGAAAAAAGGGAGTTTGTAAGTGACTTAAAAAAATTTTATGACTACATGCGCAAAATAAAAAATTAAAAAAAAAAGTAATCAAAGCTACACTTATGTTCTCATCAGTACACAAGCATAAGCTGCCATCTAGGTTTCAAATATTTCGAACTATCTTGGGTAAACCCTATGCTTACTAAGCTTTGAAATCCCAACCCAAATAACAAAAATTTTGATAGCAAAAGGGAAGAAACAAAGCAAAAAATCAGAAAAAAGGAAATGAGAGAGAGAGAGAATTGGGTTAAATATAAAAAAAGGAAGCACCAATGCTAACACAAGGAAACAAAGATAAACCAATGCACATATAAGAAAACAAATGAAACACCAACACCAGGATGTGGATGACCGAAGAGCATAGGATCAATACTCCATGAATCACCATTTGGAACTCACAACCCAACCATAGAACTTCACCTCACTCTCGAGTGCACAAAGGTCCCTGGAAAGGCCATGGCCGGACATCCTCTCCACAAGGGAGGCATTGGACTAGTCAACTTGCCAACTTGCCATGCCTATCTATGGCCAAGATCCACAACAGGAATTGTCATGGGCATCCTTATGCCGTGGACATTCTACAGTCAACACAGGCTGCCACGCAGGCAGCCAGGTCAAGGCATTCATAGAGCACGCAGGCAGCCTTGCGCAGTCAGCACACAGTCAACAGACAGTCAACACCATGTCATTGCAGGTAAAAAACAGAGTTGACCTTTTGGTCAAAAGCCAATGCATTGACTTTTTTTTGTCAACGTTGACTTTTTGGTCGACCCGGTCAACAGCATATAAAAGGGCAGCTTTTGGCCCTGATTCTTCATCCAGTCTTGGGCCTTCTAGTGCTCAGCAGAGTAGCCAAGAGACCCAGCAGCAAACCAGCAGGGTAGCCCTTGGCCTACAAGGATCGTCAGAGGATTCACCTCTTCTCCACAGTGTCTATTCTAGGACATACGGGAAGATCGAGAGCAGGCCGCCAGAGAGCACGAGAGGCTAGCTTAGGAGGCAAAAGAAGAATGCGATTGAGAGGCTCGGAAAGCCAAGCAACTCTAGGACCGCAAGGCTCAGAAGGCCAAGGAGCTCCGAGAACGTACCGCTCGAGAAGAGAAGAAAGAACGGGACCGGCAGCATCTCATTTCTCTAGCAGAAGGGAGAAAAGGAGAGACTTCCACCTCCAGTCAAGCCTTCCTTTCTGAAGAAGCTCAACTTTACATAGTACGATGGTAGCAGGAACCCTTTGTGTTAATTTGTGGCTCAATCAGTTTGAAAGTTATTTTTGAGTGATGCCTATGATAGGCGAAGCTATAACCTGGTGGCTCAAGTGGGAAAAAGAACACTATGATGTCGATGAGGAGACACCTCTTTACAGCTGCACGAAATTCTTGGATCACGATTCCCGCCACCTTAGTACTTGGACACACTCCAGAGTTAATTCTATGAGCTACGGCAGGGGGACACTAAGTCACTGAATGATTATGCCAATAACTTCACTCAGGTGTTCGTACAGTTGCAACTGGAGGACAATCAGAAGCTGAGAAAATTCCTTTATGGGCTGCGATCAAACATCTAGTGGTATGTCCGTAGTTTTCCACAGGACTACGAGTGTGCATACGAGCTTACTCAGAACATTGAGCTTATGCAGTAAGAAGCCCCCAAATTCCACCGCTATAGATGGAGGGAAGAAATCTAGCACGGGACAATAGAAGAAGAACTGGACGGTGAAAGACAACAGTAGCTATGGACGGTACTTGGACACAGCAGCCCGAGCGACCTATGCCAAAGAAAACCGTTGCTTCTTTTGCCATGAGTAGGGGAACAAACAGCAAGATTGCCCGCATTTAAGAAGCAACAAGCAAATGGATCCACGTCAACTGGTTCTTCTACTGCTTTGACCATCATAGAGGAGATTGAAGATCACCAAGAGGTGGACTCTCAACAGTTTCTCACAATGTTCCAGTTCTAAGGTCAGATCGGCAGCCAGAAAGTCCTCATTCTCGCAGATTCAGGGACTTCTGAGGACATCGTTTCTATTGAAGCCGCTCAACGAGTCAGGTTGACTCTCAACCCATCAAATACCATCGCCCTGAATGGGGCATTCATAGGACAGCAAGCGGGGAGCAACAAGGTGGCCTCAACACTTTCAGGGTAGCACCAACTCAAGCAGCGGACATCATCTTGGGAGCCCGATGGTGGCATAGTTCGAAGTTCGCCCAGACTATCAAAACCAAGGTTTGGATCTCAAAATTCCAGATCATGAGGGTAAGTTCATGGCATGGCTAAAGAATACTTTGCCTCACCCTTTGATTTTCACAATCCAGAAGGCACGTGAGACTTGCAAGGGAGGAGAGGCATGGTCTATGTCGACGCGACTTGTACAAAAAATCCAGCTAGGACCCCCAAGAAATAAGCTTTGCTTCAGTAGTACTAGGACATTTTTCTCACATCAAGCCTGCCTCTGGCCTTACCACCAAATCGGCTAGAGGACTATCGTATTGATCTTTTGCCTGGATCATCACCTCCCAGCAAGCATCCTTATCATCTTAGCAAGAGGATGAAGGAGCAGCTTGAGCAACAGTTAGAGGAGTTGATACACAGTGGCTTCATCTGCCCCAGTAACTCATTGTACGCAGTTCCAATCCTCTTCATCAAGAAGAAGGACAACTTAGCTCGGATGTGTCTGGATTACCACGCACTGAACAAGCTGACCATCAAGAGCAAGTTCCCCATGCCGAGGATCGACTACATCTTGGAGCGCTTGGATGGAACCAAGATGTTCTCAAAGCTTGATATG
This sequence comes from Dipteris shenzhenensis, assembly GCF_047967505.1. Lineage (NCBI taxonomy): Eukaryota > Viridiplantae > Streptophyta > Polypodiopsida > Gleicheniales > Dipteridaceae > Dipteris > Dipteris shenzhenensis. The sequence continues at coordinate 45,052,413 of NC_141627.1, read as the reverse complement.
AAGAGTCGGTACCATCAAATCCGGATTCATGAGCTGGATATTCAAAAGACGGCCCAGTCAACGCCACATCATTGCAGGTTGAAAAAACTGAGTTGACTTTTTTTGGGTCAAAAGTCAATAGTCAGCATCGACTTTTTGGCCGACCTGGTCAACGGTTGGCGTTGACCAGGTTGGCCAAGCTGACCTAGCAGCCTATAAAAGGGCAGCTTTTGGCCCTCATTCTTCATGCAGTCCTGGGCCTTCTATTGCTCAGCAGAGGCAGCCAAGAGACCCAGCAGCAGACCAGCAGGGTAGCCCTTGGACTACAAGGATCGTCAGTGAGGATTCACCTCCTCTCCACATGTCTATTCTAGGACAGTTTTGTTCATACCTCCTAACCAATCCTTACAACTCTATGTCATGCCACCCTAACTCCTAAATTGCCATGTGAAATATGTGGTAGACCTTCCAATACCTTCAATTCATCTAAAAAGAACAACATATTTCTTTGTACTTGTACACTGAGGAACGAAGTAGATGAATTCCAAAAATAAGAGAGAATTCTAATCCGTAAACCAAAAATCATAAAAGAGCAAAGTTAAAACCGTATCATGCAATACCACAGGATCCTTTCCAAATCTCGAATAATCTATGGGCATCAATACATACACCCTTATATTCCACTTCTTGAAACCTATCTGATGATGTCACTATCAAATTCCATCTTGCTTTAATGGAATCCTATGGGTCTTCAATGCCTCCCTTGTTGGAGGGGATGTCTATGATATGGGACACATATGTCTCCTAGGCCAAGGTCCAGACATAAACTTTATCAGTGACCTCTGTGTGCTCGAGGGAGACCCAAAGAGCTCTATGGTTGGGTGGTGAGTTCCAAATCCGGATTCATGTAGTTTGGTTCCTAGTCTTTGGTTTGATGACAATGATCGTGTTAATTGACTCGAGGAGGGAGTTGTCTCAGGTTCAGCCTAAAAAAGGGCTTCCAATCCTTCATTCCAAGCCTCAGCTCTTGAGCCTTCAAGCAGCCAGAAGCCTCCTCATAGGCTCAGTAAAAGTGCAGGAGAGTACCAACTCTGACGCTCACTAGCACATGAGCACGTGTGTCTTTGATTTCAGCAAGTCATTACACCTGTGTCCTCAGTACCTCCCTTGGTACCCATAAGCAGAGTGACCAAGCAAGCCTAAGAACTATAAGGTGCACACACAAGGCATCACATAGCTCATCATTTAAGCATGCATCACATCCAAATCATCCATCTTCACTTCCTTCATGCATATATATACAAAACAAGCACTGAACATGACATAGCTGGAGGAAGCAAATGAAGATATGAGAAAAGCAATCGAAATCGTAAGAACGGCATAAGTGCTTTGCAAATCCTAAAGATTCCTCTGAGCTATACCTTCGATACTGAAGCCAATTTCTGCTTTAGATAGTGGATGTAGCCTTTCACTTCTTCTGTAATTGGGCCAACAGCTTCAGGAACATCCACATCTTCATTTACAAATAGTTCCGTCGAGCATGCTTCCAAAGTTCCTCCACCTGGATCTCTTTCACCTTCACCAGCCAATGGCTCCAAAATGTATTCCCCTTCACCACACTGATCCTCCTGGTCAACAATTTCTCTATCTTTCCCCCTTTCTCTTTCATCCTCTTCGGACAGCTCTAGACTTCTTTGCAGGCAGAGTCTATATTCAGCATTTCTCAAAGTATAGCTGCAAGAGATTGATAAATCGTGTACAAGTTGATTCAACCTTCAGTGCACGTCACCATAGCCTCGTGGAACCCAACTATAAGACAAAACAAAGAAAAAGGCTGTAATACGTACCCAGTCATCATTGAAGACACCAGCAATTTCGCAAGAGGCTCACGCGAAGTCTCAACAGTGACGTGAAATTGATCAGACGGAAGCAGACCCAGCATACCAGATATGGTCCGCTTCATGGCGTCTGTGCTGTCAGAAGAAACATCCTTGCTTATCTGACTGATATCTAGAGGCTGTATCTCTTGGATCAAACTCAGGAGCAGCGAAGGTTCCTGCATCCAACCACCATTACTGGAGAATAAATGCATGAACGAGACCAAATGGAGTGTCGGAACTAGTCATCCGAACCACTACCGCAAGCCACTAAGCCATTAGAAAGCGGTTAAAACAGTGGGGCAACTGAGGCTTCGTCGTGTGGCTCTGCCCGGCATCGGAGCATGAAATTGCACACGCAAATCAGTTGGGACAGGTGAAGGTCTCAAAGACGTTGAATTTACCTTCCTCAAGGAACTCTTCCTTTGGTTATTAGCATCCCCTTCCCAAAACCCATCCCTGACGCCACGCATCAAACAAACGGGATCTTCAATTTTTCTTTTCAATGGAGTGGGACTCGAATGCAAGGAAGGCTCTCCGAAAATCCCTGCTCCATCGCGCTGCGCCAAGGAGCTAAGGCCAGAGTCTTTGGCATCGGTCTCTTGCTTGGCACCCAAGTCAATTTTAAGCCGCAGTGCACAAGCCCTGGCATTCGTCCGGCTGGACAATGAAAACGCAGAGCTGGTGCTACAGGCGGAGGCAGCGGCTTGACGGGTCTTGATCTGTTCCAAGTCCCCGATACTGCAAAGAGGGCGAGGCAACGACATGGCACCGGCCTCACAGCTAAACTACTATGGCGGCCATGAACTCAAGCCATTGCTTGTTCAACCATCGTCGAGCGCAGACAAACAGACAGAGCGATAAGAGTGCGTATCTAATCAAGTGTGTGCGTAAAATGACTAACGTGATGTTTTGTTTTTCATCTCTTGTGCAGATTCCGCGAACATATCATCATGGAGGGACATTGTTTATCATATTACCACTAGCATGATCCCAATACCGTGGGTTAGAGACGGCTCCGCGCTCAAAGTTGGGATCATAGGTTGCCTTTAGTTTCTGGGAATAAAATTAATTAAGAATGTTTAGTTGTAGAAGTTGATTTTTCTAGCATTGCTTTTCTCTCTCTCTCTTTATATATATATATATATATATATAAATAATTCAAGAAATTTCATTTGAACAATAATTAAAATTCCTTTAAGTCAATTGAGCATCATTACGGCAGGCAGCCCAAAGGGAAGTTTTCCCTTCCTCAACCCTCATTAAGCCACGTGTCAAAGGCTTAGACATTGATTTCTAAAGATGAATTATGCTTTATTTTTTGCTTTTTGGGTGTGGATTGTGCTGTTTTTTACAAAAGCGGCTTGTCTTATCGTCTAAAGTATGGAAGCCAAGCACGTCTATGCTTTTCTCCCATCCTTTTGATAAAAAGCTTAACTATGCTTTTGCACCTTGCTTCTGACACCATTAGATTTGCTTCAAATCAATGCCCATGATTGTGACAAGTGGCTCAAGGAGAGTTAAAAAAACACAAACTTCCCCCTAGGCTGCCTGTCGTAATAAAGAGAGATCCAGTAACCTTTTAAGGCTTCCAATTCAGGGATCTATCGTGTTTGTTAAGCGAATTGACAAATGCTTCCTTAGGGTTTTTGAGAACACTATTAGACTCCAAATTATTTCTAGCAACCCAAAGTAGACCACAATTCATGTGCTCTAAATTGGATTGAACATGCTTGACCCTAGTCTAGATCCAATTTATGGACTCTCCTATCTATATTTGGATCCACTTTTTTGGGACTTAGACATGAAACAAAGAGATGAAAGATGTCCTCTTTGTGCCCTAGACACCTCTTGCATCTACCATCACCTTTGCCAATGTGATCTCCTCTACAATTAGTCACACATCTAAATAACTTAGATGGTCCATCTACACAAGACCAAAGGATGAAGGAGAACACGAAATAAAAAGATCATCGTCCATGATCTTATGTTAAGATGAGCGACATACATAAAAGAGATGTGGAAAAGAAGCATATGAAGTAAAGAAATTGGCTCTATCATAAGAAAATTTCAAACACACAAAGAGGACTTTAGCACGAACACTAAATGTGTACTCTATTACTACATAGATATGAGCCTATCTCTTTTGATATGAGAAAAAGGTACGAAACTTTAGTCGAGCTGTCAATAACAAAACAAGGATCTTGTGACTACAAGTCATCCTTTCTACAAAAGTGACAGGTGAGGCACACTAATGGGATCATTGTTGGCAACAGAATCTTGATAGTCGTTGATGACAAGCCGGGACCGACTGCCTATGGGAGGAACAATGTGAGGATCGTTGTTTGCAATGGGGTCTTGGTGGTCGTCAATGATAGTACACACCAAGACGGGCCTCCAATGGGAGGAACACTTACGGGATCATTGTTGGCAACAGGATCCTAGTAGTTGTTGACAACATTACGTGGAGACGATCTTCCAATGGGGGGAACATTGACGGGGTCATTGTTGGCAACGGGATTTTGGTAGTCGTTGAGACGTCTACTATGGAGGGACGGCAGCAAAAGGATTACAATAGGTGGGTCCTGCACAAACACAGTACACAAGAGTTGTAAGGGTGTGCTACTTATAACAATGTTGCCATGTAAATAGAGCGGGGAGAGAGAAGGATGGTTCGTTACCCGTCGACTTGGAGGTCGAGGTACTGAGGGAGCAGTCAAAGGGCGATAAGGTTCTTCAATAGGACGATGCACGGATGAAAGAAAGGCGAGAGCATACACTCAATGAGTCCAAGAACTAGAGCTTGATCAAGACAAGCACCCAAAAAATAGGGTGTGTGTGTTTGTATGTGTGTTTGTGTGTGTGTTTATGTGTGTGTGTGTGTGTGTGTGTGTGTGTGTGTGTGTGTGTGTGAGAGAGAGAGAGAGAGAGAGAGAGAGAGAGAGAGAGAGAAGAGAGAGAGAGAGAGAGAGAGAGAGAGAGAGAGAGAGCGAGAGAGCGCACAAATGCCTCACCGGTGCTAGGCAAGGTACTCTGGTGGAAGAGGCAACCTGCATGCGGCATGCCAAGGATGATAGCATAGAAGAAAGTAATGAGGAAGAGCTTGTTGGAAGACACTATATCAATCATTGTTGCAGATATAGTACTTCAACTGAATTTTTGATAATAATCCCAAACGGGTCACAAGCCTTTTATACGGCAATTGGAATGGAAGTAAACCCCCCGACTGCAGTCCTGGATTTGCCATCAATTATTGAACGCATGCACCATGAGTGTGCGAGCAAGATCTTTCTTTGGGCTCTCTTTCTCTCTCTCTCTCTCTCTCTCTCTCTTTTTGCAGTAAGGTTGCTTGTATCACAATGGAGAGCACAGAAATAGGCTGTCTTCAAGTGGTTAGCACACCTGCAATTCTCACTCTAAACGATTTCTAGCGAGGAGGAACTGATTGTTGCTCTTCAGAGGTGACCTCTAATAAACGTCGTATATAATTTGTAAGAAGCACATGATTCTCAACATTGTTTGTGTCTTCAAGCAACAATGAATTGATGTGCATTCGGTATTTTTTGTTTATAGATTTGAGGTTACGAGACAATTAAATGATTAGGGCTCTATGGGAATGATGCAAATCGAGCTATCTATCTATCTATCAATCCACATGTCACGTTAACTATAGGGGCAACACTGCGACGAGGTTGTTGGAAGCCAACTAGCCTCCAAGATTTGTTGTTAATCAACTGCAAGTAGCCAAGATGGATTTGTGTTTAAGCTCTGCTCTCACAAGCCTAAAAGCTTGATTTACTACAGTGTTCAAACTCCCATTTTCCCAAGGTTGGAGAGGCACAAAACGTTGGCTAAGTGGAGAGTGAGAATATTACGTGCTCTACTTCGAACTTCCTCTAATGTGCCAATTGTCTTTTTGTGCTATCCATAGTCTACTGAACGATCTTAGAATGTTGGAATCATCCCGCTCAAGGACACACGTAGATCCTCTCAAGCTCATATTGGCAAGTTTTTAGGATATTGTCTCTAAGATCAAAGATATCACCAAAAGACGACGAGAATTTGAATTTTGTCAATCAAGTTGCTTGTAGTGACTTTACCGGCGTTCGACTACGATTAAGACTATTGACATTATGCCATTTTCTTATCCATTACGCGAGACTTATCCTCAACGTTATCTCGACACCAAGGGAAAGGCCCATCCCCTCGGATTATAACTCTTTGGGAAAGGAAGCGTGTCACCTCCCCGCCCACACTATGTGTGGTTATAATAATTATATATTATATATTATCATATAAATATTTTTAATTACTTGTCCATTCAAAATTTCTCATTTTCAATTTAAATTCTTACAACATTCCTCTTGTTTAATGCATGTTATTGATGCGAGGGAGCAAGGAAATCCAAGATGGATGCAAGATTGAAGGATGAGGACACCTTTATTCATATGGTTGTAGTCCATGTGACAATATTGTAGACACTGCAATGAGAATTAGTTATTGTATCGCCTTATTCATGTATTTGTTGGACTTTAGCTTCCAAAATATGGATATTATGAAATCAATAATAAATTACCACCCCTGACATTTGCAGGGAGGATCGGGTCTTAATGGACCCTGTGTCACGTCTCATGTCCACCATTTTACTCATTCGCTTTTTCCTTTTAAGAATTGATAAAATAATAGGATTTAGCTTCAATTTTGAGTTAGTAGTTACGTGCTCCATGATGGAAAGGCTGACTGTCGTAAATCTAGTTAAAACATTTAATTGCAAGCAATAAACTCCAACCAAAAAATGCTCTGTAAAAGAGTACTTCAAAATATTACATTAAAAAATGGTGTCTTATATCCAAACATGCAATCTCTACGTTCAAGAACTAACTCATATATCCAAAGGTACATCTGCGAATGAAGTCATATTTGAAGATACAAAATCTACAATAGGTACACAAACCCCCCTAAGGAAAAAGTCTATGGGAATGTGCCCCAAGTCTCTCACGTTTGTTGCGTCGATAACGAATGTACCACACACTATCAACAATCCAATTTGAACCCACGCCAAACAAAAAGATAATTTAAGAACTCTAATTATTGTGCCAAAAGGCTTTTATACTATATGTTGATAAAACCTAACTTATTAGAGTAGAGTACTTACTCTCGCCTACAATGCCCACAAAGGTATACGCATAATCTAAATTCACCCCTTGATGGAAAACCTATGTTCTCACACACGCTGTGTATCCTAGCCAACAAACCGGGATGTTATGTGGTCTAGTTGTCCCATGAACTCGTCGTGCAATCACGCCATAAAATCCCAAATGGATTAATTCCTTCAAAGGACGGTCGACATGAAGATTCATTACAAACCTTGAATCAGGAACAAACCTAAAAGAAAAACAATAACATGTTTACGTACTCATATATAATCCAAATAACTTTTTACTTTAAAAAAAAAATAAAGCCACAAAAATACACAGGTTCTCTACCCAAGGTAGCTCGATAGCTCTAGTAGATCGAGCAATAGTTGCATGTGCTCCAAAGACCCCAACCCTCAGGGTCTGTATATTTCTAAAAGTCAACGACTATACTATTAAATAGATCAAAATAGAACTTGGCTATTAAGCACTTATGTACCTGCCATCTGCACTCTTATCTCAGTGTAAATGTGAATGATCTATACATCCTATACCACTGCAAAGGTAGATACATATGTGTCAATATAAAGGGGAGAAAATAAAAGACTTTCTAGAGAAAATAGTATGTAGTATATAGCAAACCCATAACTTAAAGGAAAATTAATAAAGTAGTGAACACACAAAACTCATAAAAGTCAAACATTGTCAAGGAAAAACTAATGGCATACCAATGGCGTACTCCTAGGCTCTTTCCATTGCCAATTGTAAAACTTCCTTATGTACAACGTTTGTGGTAGAAATCAAATCCTTGCATCCTCATCATTGGCATCATACACACTCTCTGGAAGGAACACTTTGACAACATTTGATGATCAGACACACGAGAAAGCCACATATAATTGTGCATGACTGAACATCGATGTCGCCAAGTACAGGCCTAGAACAAACATTGTTTGGCCCTATGACTTATTAATTGTCATGCCAAATGCCAATTGGATAGGAAAGTGCCTTATCCTCATATTGAATGGAAGATTTAGGTTGCTCAGAATGAACGTTAATGTTGGAATGAATGTTCTATCCCCAGCATTGGTACCGGTAATAATTTTAGCTTCTAACACCTTCGTGTGAAACTCTTTGTATATCAATCGTTTCCCATTGCACAACCCTTGTCGAGGATTCATATTACACAACAAAGTTATTGGAGCATTCCTTTTCAAAAGCGGGGTATCCACCACCAAGATCTAGACTATTGAGATACTTGACTGCATATAAAAAAGGAATCTCCACCTAAGTTATCCACCAAGTCTACACTTAGATACTCCTTTTCCGCATTGCCTTTAGTGTGGTAGTATTAACGGCATCAACCTCAACATTCCGAGGTGCAAGAATAGTGGTCTCAAAAATATGGTGCATAATCTATGACTATTGCAAGTTTTCTATACACCCATCCGATCAATCCTTCCATGGAATTTGTATGCAAAGGCTTTTCTAATGGAATTGCAATAATATCTTCTTTCACACATCTGCTTGTTCCATTTCAAACATCTAAAACCCATTGTATGAATTCTTGCTCAATTATCACCATTTTGAAGAACCTGCATATTTTGTGTCAGCTTCAATTCTTTAATGCCACCTTTCCACCAAGGGTCCACCAAAAAGCTCCTCATTTGACATGATATCTTGTAATGTCCTATCCAATGCTTCAAATGCAAAACGAAGAGTCATGGGCGCCTCATCCCATATTATCAGCTTAGCCAACTTCAAAACATCTACAAGATGACTGTTAACCTTTATGTTGCAACTGCTAGTAGCATCCAAATCCAATGGTATCTTGAACTGTGAGTGTGTTGTGCAGCCATTGGTTAGTAACAATGTTGCAATCCAAGAAGATGCGCATGCCAAAAGCGACATGCCCCTCCCCATGCAATGGAGAGAGTAAGCAATTGTAGAGGAAAGTATTTCCATATCCTCTTGCTCCAGATCCTCTTGCACCATCGAGAAAAAACATCTCTCCACCATATGTATAGACCCTTGCTAAAATTTGGTCGAAGGCAACCTACTGACAATGATTCAAGGTACTTTCCATCTGTTGGTCAATTTGTGCTTCTCTCATAGCATTAAACATTCTTTCTTCTTGCAATAAGCCATTTATAGCTACCGACAAAGATGATATGTCTAGAGTAGGCAGTCCATCAAACTTTGCCAACCTTTTCCCATGCTGTTGAAGAATGTGCTCCAAGTGTATTAGGGCCTCCTATATTGCCACCGCAAGACAGCCAACCATACTTGATTCCAAGGCATGGAAGAAATCATCTGAAAGATCAGATGAAAATCTTTCCAACTAAATCCTGGGAGCATTCATCATCACTTTCCAACAACCCTCTAGCTACGCATGCTGCCTTGAAAGCAGGGTAAACTTGGCCATCAAAAGTGTGTAGGTCATCAAAAGACTTACAACACTTGCATACATTAAGCAACATATGCATGAAATACAGCTCACCAGAAGATGGATAAATATTATACATCCGGCTAATGCTTTTGCCGCGCTTTCTTCTGGTCCACTTTTTACTACTTTTGTTCTAGACCAATTCACTTGGAAAGTCACTGTAAAGTAAACAACATGCGTCACATTGCAATTGATTGTAAGTGAACCATTCTGTGAGAGAAGTTTTTTTATTTTGTTCCCTATCCATCACACTCTGCAAATCATCACCATCTCAGAATATGACATTATTCATCATTGGAAGATGGACCTGCAATATATGGACATCTGGCTATTAATAAATCCGCCAGCATGCCTTGGATGCTAATACATAATGTGCATTTAGGTGACTGTTGATCTCATCGATGCCACCATCAATTAAGTTGTGTGATTGTCCTTGTCCTTCCACACGATTTATATGCTTTTTGATGGTTGCTCTAGCATGCCCCTTGTACACATACTTATATAAATACTTAATTGCAATAATTGTGGAGCAAACTTGAACATTGATGTGTTCCTTGTACTTCATGGACAGGAAAGGTTGAATGGAACAATCCAATGATTATCCACTATACCTGCTTTCACCCGTATCTTCCTACCATCATCCCAACGCATGTGATAGGGTAGCCATCATTACCCACCATAGTAGATGAAGAGAATGGATGTGGGTAATGGTGACTACACTTGCCATCAATGATGCAAGCAACAGAGACATTTAGTGCACCACACGGGCCATGAACATTGCATTGTACAATAATCTCATGCAACTCAGGAAATAGGGTTTTATCTGGCAACTCTGCACATACTAGTCAATCATAGTGATCAATCTATGTGGGTTTAAAGGCACCTTCCAAATTCAACAATATATGTGAGTGTGGAAGACCTTTCTTTTGAAACTCAATCACACATATGAACCTAGCTACTTTTCCAAACAAAGCATGCTTGGTAATTGACTGCATCAAATCATTGTGCTTTTGATAAAATACACGGGTTGTCAAATCTGGCCGATCTTGTACACTTTGACTTGGCAACAATCCTTTGGATATTTTAGGCCATTTTGTGTTGCAAGTGAAGGTGATAAACAGATCTTGTTTACCCCTTTTCCTCACAATTGCCATTACCAACTGATATAACTGGCACATATATCACAGCCCTCTCATAAAACAAGATGGAAACACAACACTATGCCTTGTAGCATTGCCCAGTACATTATCTACCCCATCGGCTGATTAACCATGTCCATCAATCCTTGATAAACTTTTACATGTAAAGAGGCTTGGTTATTGTGTATCCATACCAACCTGGACTCTTCCATACTACTGTATGCATCAACAATGTACAATTGTAGTAATCTCCCCCCACCTAGAAGACATACATTTGTATTAGGTCTCGATAGTATGCATAGTACTGCATCTACGGCAACACAATTCTATCTCGATATCTTAGGCAATGCTACAAGGCTAGGAACATCACTATATGGGATGTATAGATGCTAGCCTCCTCTCCTTGAGGCATGTATGATCAGTGCAAATTAGATATCCTTTTTACTAACCCATTGCGGCTTAAAAGTTGAATCTCTTGATTTCCAACATTAGACTCATCCCCTTGTCCTGGCATGATAGCGGCAACCTCGTTAGATGTAGGGACCGATTACTGTCTCAAGGTTGAAAGGCTCTCACAAATAACTATCTTCAAGTTTGCTGTGGACTTCTTCTCAATACTTCCCCCACAACCACCAGTGCACCAACATATGGACTACATTCATACATCATTCTCTACAATAATTCCAAAATGTCAAGATCCAAACCAGGCATCCCTTTCAAATGGTTTTGCAACTCATGGTATGTGTCATAGAATATAACTATGCAAACCGTGGCATCTCTTGTCTAACCTCATCAAGTAACAAACTCCCGACACGATGGTCCACACGATGGTCCACACTACCATGAACCCAAAAGTTGTGTATACTCCTATTCCTAGAAAATGTTTGATCAATCTGCACCCGCACACATGCAAACATTACAATATTTCACGTTGATTCAAGGTCTCTTTTGTCAGAAGAAAAAGATAGATATGGCTGAGGCGAATGCCATGACACTATTGTAAGCTCTTATATTCTTCTTAGAAGCCTTTCTCCTAGCATCATTTCCATGTAGCCGAACTTCTAAAATCTCTGGTGGATGTTCTAATGTCAACAATGACACATGACCAACTTTACAGTAATGTTTTCCTACAGCCCGATCCTCGTCTTCTACTTCCACAATTGAGCATGGCAAAAATTGCATATGTGAACAGTAGGAGCATTGGAAAACAATGCATACAAAGATGGGTGCTTTGTATCATCTCTCAATGGGAGTGGATGCAAAATAGAGAGGATCCCTCCCGCACAGAAAACCACAACCCTATTGTTGTTGACAAAGCGTTCGCATGCTCTTGAATGCCTAGATCCCCTGGTTATGGCCAATTGAATCCTTGTACTTACTACTAGAGCATCTACTGCATTTCTTTCCCCAACAACATATTGTCGCACATTCAGCACATCACCAGGACAAAAAGCAGATTTTCTTTCCAATAATTTTATTTTATGAAAACTTGTTGAAGTTCGTGAAAGGCTACCCGATTTTGTTTGTTTTGCCATCTTTTGTTCATGAACACAACTATACATGTTTGTTTCTCTCTCTCTCTCTCTCTCACACACACACACACACACACACATACAATCTTTACATGTCTAGACACTCATGCACATACATGTAGACACGTGAACACATCCACATGTGAAAGATTATGTGTGTGTGTGTGTGTGTGTGTGTGTGTGTGTGTGTGTACAGATATATGTAATAAAATTCCTCTCTATGTACACATACAAAGTGTATTGTGTATGTGTTGATTCTTTGGGGATATATGAATGACTTTAAAGTTCAAGGGGAAGACATTACTATTGCACTTTTGTACGTAGATGATCTGATTGTGACAGGAAGCAACGATAGCTTCATCAGAAAATTGAAACAAGACTTATCTGCAGAGTTCGACATGAAAGATCTTGGACTTATGCACCATTGTCTTGGAATTGAGTTCTTGAGATATTCAAATAGCACATTCATGAGTTGTTGATAGTCTCCTGAAGAAGTTTCATATGGCAGATTGCAAGATTGCAGCCACTCCCATGGAACAGAGTTTGAAACTTACTAAAGATTCAAAAAAGCCTACAGTCAATGATAGATACTATAGGCAACTCATCGGATCTCTTATATATCTGACAATCACACGGCCAGATATTTGTTATGCAGTAAGCTCACTAGCACAGTTTATCGCAAATCCAAAACAGTCTCACTGGAATGCAGCCAAAAGAGTCTTGAGATACATCAGAGGTACAAGACAGTTTGGGATAGAATACAGAGGAAGTCATCCACGGTTGCATGGATACTGTGACAGTGACTATGCTGGAGATCATGAGACCAGGAGATCGACACAGGGATATGCATTTTTCCTTGGTCAAGGTGCTATATCATGGTTGTCAAACAAACAGCCAACTGTTTCTTTGTCTTCAACTGAAGTAGAATATAGAGCACTCTTTACAGGTGCATGTGAGGCTATATGGCTCAGAAGACTATTGTCAGAAACATATTACTTTGATGAGTCAAAGCCAACAACAATATACTGTGATAATCAATCGGCTCAAGCATTGGCCAAAAATCCAGTATATCACTCCAGGACAAAGCACATTGATGTCAAAGAGCACTTCATCAGAGAAAGAGTGTTACTTGGTGACATCACACTGCAGTATTGTGATAGCAAAGAGAATGTTGCAGACATCTTTACCAAACCACTTGGTAAAGAGCTATTCGAGAAACACCGATTAGCTCTTGGTTTGACACAGAGGAAGGACATTCCCATTAAAGGGGTGTGATGGAATGTAATGCTCAGTCCTTCTTCGATTCCCCAGAATCATCATCTTGAGGGAAGGCCTACTTCATGATATTGATCTTGAGGGAAGGTGTTGAGAGTTCACGCTCAACATCATGTGATCATGTGTGCATAGCACCATCATGTGATCATATGTGCATAGCACTAACCTTACAGAGTGCTATAAAGGAAAGGGTTAGATCCCCTATCCCTAACCCTAAAAGGGTTAGATCCCCTAACCCTAAAAGGGTTTATATATATTCTATTTTTTCAACTAAATCTAGTGTACAGTTAGTCATTTGTGGTGTGCTCTCTAGCTGTGCCCTCTCTCCTCATCTCCACTCTTCTCCTCTCCCCTCTTCATATTTTGTCACAAAGACGGATCTACGAAGTTTTATATGCATCATCAACCTCAAATCACTTTGCTAACTATATCGTCATAATTTTCTTTGTTCTCATTTTCTTTTGTCATCCTATATGAGAATCTATTCATAGGATGTGCAGCATAAAAGAATACTATTTGGTAAATATTGTTTACAAGTATGTGAAGTATGTGTTTGTATTAGATTTCATAATTTTTGTGAGCAAAAATAGCCTTTTATTGGGATTTCAAAAGGCAAATTTTGCTTACAAGAAATAAAACATTACAAACAACAATTGAATTTTGAATCATTTATTATACTTCCAAGTAGTTCATATGTGTTTAAGATATAAAAAAATTATTGGTTAAATCAATAGCATATTCAATGATAAGGCTTATATTAGGAATTATCAAATTGTTATTAAAGTTGTTTACCCCCTATTCACTCTATGTAAATTCCATCAAATAAAATGATTCCCTATAAACTAGAACCTACATAATCAATCATAGGATAAACCTTCCCCAATGGTCTATAGCAATATGAATACAAATGAATCACTAAGGAATTAATTTTACTTTCCTTTCATGAAAGAAATGGTATCATCTTTATTGTTGTCATAGGTATACTCAAAAGTAGAGAGTCTAACACTTGTCCTCGTCTTCCTCTCTTTAAGAATATTCACATTGATTCCATGCAATGTAGGATTCCCCATGTGGTTAGCCCATTTTTGTATTTGGATCCTTTATTAGGGGTTGACTCTCCCAATAATATAAGGCAACCAATTTTCTTTTGATTTTTACTAGGAAATTCTATATGCATAATGTCTAATCTTTTAACAAATATTCTCAAAATCATGAGAGTATAAAAAATTATGTATACTCAATTTTCCAAAAATAAGTTTTAACCATCATAAATGTTCTAGCATTCATTCTTTGCACAAGTGAGATTCATCTTGATGGTTCTATTTGTATACAGAGACTTTTAGTTCACTCAATTTCTTTTTGAGTGATTATATTAACTCCATCCTTAATAAGAATTCATAAGTCCATTCCCATGGAGGATATCAGCTAAGTATTTACTAGTCCAATGTCACAATGCTGAGTGAATAGTTGTACCGCCTATGTTGGAGGTGGCTTCTTCACGGTATGTTTGAGCAACAATGCTTTGGAGAGTGTAATGTGCGAAGTGTGTGGGAGTAGTGTCACAATAGAACTTATACCAAAAGGAGAAATGTGAAAGTTTTTCCCATGCTTGGATTTTCTATCAAGGAGATATGAAGACTGAGGAGTCTATGAGTTTCCTTATTAGTAGTATGTCTTCCAGTATTATCCATTGCTTGGAGTTGAGATTTCACAATGCTGCATGGAATTGCGAGTTGCAAATCATTTTGTATGTGGGTTGTTTGATGAGATGACTTGTGTTTATTCTTGTTTTGAGATCAAGATCTTTGCAAAGTACATGCACTTTGTGCTACAAAGTTGATGTTTCAATCGTGCTTCCTTGGTGTAGTAAAGTTTTGTAGGAGACTAGCTGACTGAATTGTTGTCTATTGCATTAGATTGTCCCCTTCTCATTATTGTACATATTGTGCCATATATCAAACTCATTTCTCAAGCAATGTTCTTCCCCAATTAAAAGCAAGTGGATCAAGTAGAGTTTTCTATAATGGTTCTTGGGTCTCTAGTTTTGTTGTAGTTGTTAAAGCAAATCATCCCGGGTCACTTTTGCTTCTTTTCTTTGCTCTGCAATGCTATGTACTTGAAATGGAAGTATGCAAGGCCTAGGTGTTTAAGGTATGTGCTACACTTCAAGGATTTACTGATGTGCTTAGGAAGAAAATGTCTGAGCTGTAGGGGTCCATCCTTTCTAGTTGATAGCACCTTCTTAATCACAAAGTGAGTTCTTCTAGAGGGCTTGTAAGTGAAGTCTCTAGTGCTATTGGTAAGGGGAAATGACAATTCCAAGTACATAGCTTGTTGTGTGTTATGTATTTCATTACGTACTCTATGGATGCGCTCATTTGTAGGGGCTCTAGTTTCCATGCACAGTGTTAGAGCTTGTGTGATTGCTTGTGAAGCAGCTGGTCAGCTTTCATCATGTACGATGTGCAATATGCTATGGCTCCATGTGGGTTGAGGATGAATTGGATGTTTGTATTGGCTCTCCATATTTTCAGATTTCTGGGTTGAAATTGTTTGTGTAGATGTCTTTTGGATGCCTTCATAGAACTAAGGTCGTTTGTGAAGTCCTAGTGCACAAAGCCAAGATATGATCTTTGTCTATTAACTCAAGTTTCCTCAAGATAGTGTCAAAGTCTAATGTCATTGTTGATGGTTCTTCAAGAAGTGATAATATGCATTTTGTTTTCTCCTTCATGCAAGAGTTGATTGATGCAGTGTCTAGTGGAAGGTCTAGTGGAAGAATAATGCATGCTTTTTTGCATAGGTGCACCTGGGAATCCAGGCCTACAAGATTTGTTCCTCCTTTTATGGGCTTTTAAATGTTCATGTGTTTGGAGTTCTATGTTAGTGAACTCAAGTTTAGAGAGGTTCGTTGTGATGTATTTATTATAAATTCTTCTATCTCTTCATTTGTTTGAGAGGGATAGAAGAGGAAACGGTTAACTTAAAGGGAATGGAA
Source organism: Dipteris shenzhenensis (assembly GCF_047967505.1). Classification (NCBI taxonomy): domain Eukaryota; kingdom Viridiplantae; phylum Streptophyta; class Polypodiopsida; order Gleicheniales; family Dipteridaceae; genus Dipteris; species Dipteris shenzhenensis. The sequence goes on along the minus strand of NC_141627.1, from coordinate 45,036,032 downwards.
TAGCAGTTTGTAGCCTGACTTTGTAGCCTGACTACACTATCAACATGAGAGCCACCACGGTGGTTGTAGCCCGACTACTGTCAAGGAAGGTGAGAGCAATCGTGGTGGTTGTAGCCTGACTACTGTCAAGGTGAGAGCCACCATGGTGGTTAGCCCAAATTTTGAATAATTCAACGTGGCAATACTGACTTGCATGGTAATGAATGATTAGAGGTGGTGGCATCTAAGATTCCCAGCCACGTTTGTGGCGGCGGCTAAGATCCACCAGGCTGTCAATTTATTACGAGTCACCACAGTGGCCCACAATTACTTAGCTTCCAGTTACCACCATTGGGCTTGCATGCATGATTACTACAAGTGCAGTAAATTATGGATTAGGACTGTCACATAATCATTGAGCACTTTGCACCCTTTTGCCCTCCACCTAGATCAAGTCGTATCTCTTAATGTAGGAAGAATTTGAGGGCGCTCCAATATGGAAGATCGCTCAATTTTTCATGCTCTATGTGCTCGTCACATCATGCACACATTTTGATACAAGTATCAATCACTTTTGAGCCTTGCTGCAATGAGAAATCCACTTCCTACATGCACATAAGCCTCTACATCGATGCATCTAACCCATCACATAAAAAGAACAAAAGAAAAGAAATTATTTGCTGTTCTTTTCATTGATTGATGGTTGGTATAGATCTAGATCAAAGTAGACTAGATCGCCATAGAGGAGATGATTTGAATTTCTCCAAGTTGCCAATCTAAGCCTGCCCAAAATTCCCGACTAGTTTCTACTCAGAGTTAGTCCCTATGCTCACATACAGTTTCACATCATTACATTACTTGAAACCTAATGTGCATCAGTTCAGTGAGTAAATTTGAGAGTGTTCTGAGGCATTTACCAATTGATCACTAGGCAAATAGCACATGATTTGATTTCACACACACATGCCATCATTGTAAAGACTATTTGGCTATTTCATGGCATTGGGCACTTTATTCTAGCCTTGTAAAGCCTCTTGGCTATTCTCGGAATCATTTGCCATAAGCCTTGTAATTCAGATCGAATTATATATTGCAGTTCTGCCTTCACTGATAGTTCAGATTTCACTTGTTGCTATAGACACTGTTTTGCATTTGATTCAGACAATGACTTTCACAACTCTTTGAGTACATTTCTTGCACCATGTCTACGACTAGTAACCTCAATTTGGAGGCATCGGCTAAGCTAGACAATTGCAATTACGGCACATGGAAATATCAAATTAAGACCATTCTTGTACTTCAAGACAAATGGGAGTATGTCAATGGATCTACACCTAGACCATTGGATGATCCAACTAGTAGTAGCTCTACTCCACCTGTTGTCATAGCACTAGCAGGAGTGGGATCTATAGCAGGATCTCCAGCTACACCAGCAATTTTTGCACCTATAGCCGATCCTGCCATTGCTCGAGCACAGGCATAAAAACACTATATTGGAGAATTTGGGAATCTCCCAAGTCCCACTTTCAAGTAAGGGGTTAAGGTTTGACCATCTAGCCAAAATTTGAACCCTTATTTGAAAGTGGGACTTAGAAGGATTCCATAATATGGCTTTTAAAATGGATTCCATTTTTAAGTAATGGGTTCATATTTGACCACGTGGCCAAATCTTGACCATACTGGGAATCCCCAAACTATCTTAAAATTCCCAAATTTCCTAATATAGTGTTAGAATGGGATAAGAAAGATAAGTATGCATATCATCTGATCAAGAAGAATGTGCAAGATGTCATGCTAGGACAACTCAACACCATCAAGACATTCAAAGAAGCATGGGATATGTTCACAACTCTCTACGAGTCCAAGTACACTTCTAGGATTCTCACACTGAGAAATGAAATCAACCAAAGTTTCTGCAATAGTAGCAAATCCGATCATGCTTACGTACTCAAAATCAAAGGCTACAACAATAAACTCACAGTAGTAGGAGAGACTATGAATCCGGTAGAAATGGTTCAAGTCATCCTAAATGGACTAGGAGAGGGATACGAGAATCTAGTCCAGAGTATTGCCATCCAATGGAAAATTCTGACATTGGAAGAACTTCAGTCAGTGCTACTTGGTGAAGAACTCAAGACACAAGCCATTCATGCATGCAAAGGTCATTCTAATGATCAGTCATTCACAGCTTCAAACAAAAGCAGAAGCAAAGGTAGATCATTCCAACGAAGTGGTCATCATCAGCAGCAACAAAAGAATCAACATCAGCATCATCCTCAGCAACATCTGGAATCAGCAAAGAGGAAATCATTCCAACCGAGGAAGATTCCAAGGACGAGGAAATGCATCCACCAATGTGTCAAACATCCAGTGCAACTACTGTCATAAGTTTGGACAGTATGAAAGAGATTGCCGCAAGAAGCAGTATGACCAAGGTGATCAGTCCAATCGAGGGAATTTTTGCGAAAGTGAAAATCATTATGGTGGACATTCTAGTCACAGTCATTTTGCAAATGAACATGGGAATATGTTTCTTGCAAACAAGGAAATGCAGAAGACTGATACAATGTACCTAGACAGTACCTAGACACTGATTGCAAATTCAAAAGAGGATTTCAGTTATCAAGTCAACGAAGCAAATCAAGATCCTTGGTACATCGACAGCGGTGCATCATCTCATATGACAAATCATCATGAATGTTTCATAGAGATGAAACCATTAGAAGTCAAAAGAATGTCATCTACACGGCAGATAATACACCAAATCTAGTTCAAGGGACATGCATTATCCCTATGAACAATTTCACTGTTACGAATGGATTGGTGAAAGATGTACTCTATGTTCCGAAGCTCAGCAAGAAACTTTTGTCAGTAGGTCAAATGACGGAACACAACTATTGAGTCATCTTCGACAAAGATGAATGCACTATCAGAGACAAATCCAAAAGATTTCAACTAGTAGGAAAAGGAGTCAAGGAAGGACGCTTGTATAGAATGCTAGCTACAGTACCAGATTTGCATGCCATGTCAACTCAATCACAACAGATGCCACTATCTACAAAATGGCATAAGAGATATGGTCATGTTAATTTTAAGAGCTTGCTAGATCTTAAAAATTAGAATATGGCAATCGGGATTCCTAAGCTACAATTTTCTTGGAAAAGTTTGCGAAGGATGCTCCTTTGGCAAACAAAAGCGAGCCAACTTTGGAAGAAGCACGTCTCGAGCAAGAGGTATTCTTGATTTGATACATATAAATGTATGGGGTTATGCCTAGACTTGCAACATCAATGGTTCACTTTACTACTTGACTTTCATTGATGACTGCAATAGATATTGTTGGGTCTACTTTCTGAAAGAGAAATCTGAAGTGTTTTCCAGATTTCAAGAATTCAAAGCCATGGTAGAAAACCAGACAGGCAGAAAGATCAAAGTCATGAGATCAGATAGAGGAGGTGAATACATGTCTTTAGCATTCATGAACTTTACAGATGTCATGGCATTCGACGACAATTCACTTGTGTAGATACTCCTCAGCAAAATGCAAGAGCTAAAAGGAAGAATGGTACACTTTATCAGACAGTGCTAGAGCGATGCTTAGTGAGAAGCATCTTTCGAATTAGTATTGGGCAGAAGCAATAGGCACTACAAACTACTTGCTTAATCGGCTTCCTACGAAACCAATTTAGGGTATGACACCTTATGAAGCATTCACTGGACACAAGCCACGCATTGGGCATCACCGCATATTTGGTTGCATAACATATGCCCACATGCATGATGACCATCGAAAATTGGATGTGAAGTCATGTAAATGCATCATGGTTGGCTATAGTGAAGAAAGCAAAGCATACAAGTTGTATGATCCCATCAACCCCGCAAGGTCATTATTTCTAGAGATGTAATCTTTGATGAGGAATCAGAATAGAAGACCTCAAACACATAGGAGATAGACTCACTGATTACTATGTCATCTACAGAAAAGGTTGATGAAGAAGAGCAAGATTGCCAAAAACACCCCAAGTAGAGCCACAACAACTTCCACAATCTACTAGGGAAAGCAAACCTCCAGCTAGATTGACATATGCTCAGAAAGGCAAAGAAATTGAGGTTGAAAACACCAACTATGCTCTTATGACTACCATCATGGCTACAGAAGAGCTAGTTTACTTCAAAGATGCAGTAGACAAGCCACAATGGCAAACTGCTATGAATGAAGAAATGAAAGCTTTGGAACAAACATTTCTAAAAAAACGACCTCCGAATTTCAGGATTATGCCTTGCAGAGATTCAAATTCAGATTTCCAGAATTTCGATTCATTCTCAAACCTCAGATGTGCACAAAAAACTTCCATTTGCGGCCTCCAACTTGGATGTGACTAGTGTCTCCTTCGCAGTCCTCTTGCCACATTCCTTGCACATGCTTAACTTGTGTGTGCACCGCTACTGTGGAGGGCACAAGGCGTCTCTTGGGAGTGCATATAGCATCTCCAAATTATTATAACCTAGCTATAGTCTAATTTAGAGAGGTAGAAGGCCTTCATTTACATCAATTTAAAACTCTAAGTCTTTGGGTCTTGGCTTGAATCTCTAACCCTTCTCTGTAGATGCCCATTTTGTCACGACAAGGAAAATGGCCATTTTTGTAAGTTATAGATATTATTACATTATACACCAATTTAATGGTGTGACATACATATCTTATGGACACCGACCGATATTCTTATTTGAGTAGATAGGGCCCACCAACAGACGGCACCAAATTTGATCATGTAACACTTAGTTTAATAATTAAAGATATGCACCCATGTGTCTAGGTCCTAGAGGTAATAGGAAGGGAAGGGTGCTGGTGCATTAAGGTGCATTGAATGATAGATGCATGAGTGGAAAATGATCTCAAGGGACATTAATGAAGGGGAATCTCCCTTTATTGTGAATCTCGCATAGCATTCTCGACCACCTTGCATTCATCAACCATCTCTCTCCCACCTTCCATATAGGTCGAAAACAGAAACAAGTCTCTCACCAGGGCACTCTTTCCCCATTGGAGGACCAATCGGCATCAAAATTTTGCATGCATTGCACACATTTCTATTCTTGAAAGGTTTGGAACTTCACGAGCAGCACAATCTAGTGATGGGATGTGAAGAGAGAGGAAGTCCAACAAGAAGCAAAAAAAAGAGTCATGCAATGCACCGGCTGATGGACGAGAAAGGAGTTCAATACAGATAGGGCCCGTGGAGTCACGAGCAAGCGAGGGATTGGCATTTTGTCTATGGAAAACCCTACTTTTGTATGAGGACCCACACGGTAGTTCAAATTACGGGAGATGGTTCATGATAAACCCAAAAGTTGATGCTCATTAACCCATTAGAGATATCATGTCTAAAAATCTAGCATAAATTAAGCCCAACTAGGGTAGCTTATGAATTGAAGGGTTCAGGAAAAAATATTAGCTTGACACATGACACTCCAGAATTGTATATGGTGTAGGACTAAACTTGTCTTTTGTTGTGTGTCAGCTTCAATAAGCTCCACCTTTCATCTCTACACGCTCTCTTTCCAAAGCTCTTTTATCATTGGCATCATCTCACACTTGGAAGAGTCTTATAAATAGTCACGACTTTCATCTACAAGTGTCTAGTCCCACTTGATGGAATACAAGGATTCATACTTGGGCTCAGGCCATGCACAATACGCTTTGCTTTGCATCTTTCAATTCAACGATGCCCAATCCTTCCTAGTACAAAATCAACGCATGCCAAGCGACCTAGCACTGGTGTTCAAAGTGACATCTCATCATGCCTACAAGAAGTTGCACATCCCCTGTGAAAGCACCAATAGGAGGATATGTACCAAACCGTGGCCAAGAGGACTTGGTCACAAGGGCACACTCTGCTAAGAGAATTTGGTCAAGCTCTCATAAAGAAGCTTGTATACTCTCTAGCACCGTGAGGCTTCCACCAGGAAAGAAGACCATAGAAAACAAATGGGTATACAAAGTAAAGTACAATCTAGATGGAAGTATTCAAAGATACAAAGCTAGACTAGTTGCAAAAGGATTTGCACAGCAATATGGTCAAGATTATGATGAGACTTATTCTCCAGAAGCAAAGATGGACTCGATACAGTTCTTGATATTACTAGCAACACTCAGCAGATGGAATGTGTATCAGCTCGATATCAAGAATGCATTTCTCAATGCTTACCTAAATGATAAAGTCTACATGCAACAACCAGCAAGTTATATTGAACGAGGAAAAGAGAATCAGGTTTGCCATCTCAAGAAAAGCCTCTACGGCTTAAAACAAGCACCCAAAAGTTGGTATAGCAAAATCGACAAGTATTTTGCTGATCTGGGATACATCAAGTCCAATGCAAATCATACTCTCTAATACAAAGTTCAAGGGGAAGACATTACTATTGCACTTTTGTATGTAGATTATCTGATTGTGATAGGAAGCTAGGATAGCATCATCAAGAAATTGAAACAAGACTTATCTGCAAAGTTTGACATGAAAGATCTTGGACTTATGCACTATTGTCTTGGAATGGAATTTTGAAGAGATTCAGACAGCACCTTCATGAGTCAGCTCAAGTATGTTGACAGTCTCCTTAAGAAGTTTCATATGGTAGATTGCAAGATTAACCACTCCCATAGAACAAAGTTTGAAAGTTACTAAAGATTCAGAAAAGCCTACAATGGTCAATGACAGGTACTATAGGTAGCTCATCGAATCTCTTATATATCTGACTATCACACGGCCAGATATTTGTTATGCAGTAAGTTTACTAGCACAATTTATGGCAAATCCAAAACAGTCTCACTAGAATGCAGCCAAAAGAGTCTTGAGATACATCAGAGGTACAAGAACACTATATTAGGGAATTTGGGAACTTTCAAATACTTTGGGACTTTCCAATATGGTTAAGATTTGGCCACATGGCCAAATCTGAACGCATTACTTGAAATTTAAATTCATCCTAAACACCATATTAGGAAATCCGACCAAGTCCCACTTGCAAATAAGGGTTCATGTTTTGGCCACATGGTCAAATCTTAACCCATTACTTGAAAGTGGGACTTGGGAGATTCCCAAATTCTCCAATATAGTGTTCAAGGCGGTTTGGAATAGAATACAGAGAAACTAATCTAAGGTTGCATGGATACTATGATAGTGACTATGCCGGAGATCATGAGACCAGGAGATCCACACAGGGATATGGATTTTTTCTTGGTCAAGGTGATATATCATGGTTGTCAAACAAATAGCCAATTGTTTCTTTGTCTTCGACTAAAGCAGAATATAGAGCACTCACTATAGGTGCACATGAGGCTATATGGCTCAGAAGATTATTGTCAAAAATAGATTACTTTGATGAATCAAAGCCAACGACAATATACCGTGAGTGATAACCAATCATCTCAAGCATTGGCTAAGAGTCCAGTATACCACTCTAGGACAAAGCACATTGATGTCAAAGAGCACTTCATCAGAGAAAGAGTATTACTTGGTGACATCACACTGCAGTATCGTGATAGCAAAGAGAATGTTGCAGACATCTTTACCAAACCACTCGATAAAGAGCTTTTCGAGAAACATCGACAAGCTCTTAGTTTGATGCAGAGGAAGGACATTCCCATTAAAGGGGTGTGATGGAATGTAATGTTCAATCCTCCTTGGATTCCCCATAATCATCATCTTGAGGGAAGGCCTACTTCATGATGTTGATCTTGAGGGAAGGTGTTGAGAGACCATGCTCAACATCATGTGATTACATGTGAATAGCACTAACACATATAGAGTGCCATAAAGGAAAGGGTTAGATGCCCTAACCCTAACCCTAAATGGGTTTGTATATATTCTACATTTTCAACTAAATCTAGTGTATAGTTATTCATTTGTGGGGTGCTCTCTAGCTGTGCCCTCTCTCCTCATCTCCACTCTTCTCCTCTGCCCTCTTCATATTTTGTTAGGGTCATTAGACAAGCTTGGAATACATGCACCTGCACATATGTTTACTGATGAACCTGCAACTATGTTAGATAGCACACCATAGGGTGAGACCATCGAGCTAAGCCTAGGGCCTATGCTCCAACCTATAGAAGAGAAAGTAATTCATGTGGAAGATGAAGCAAAGATGGTTGAGGCAAAGGTAGTGGTTTTCAAGCTGTCAGATGGACTCACTCTTGTAGTAGATGCTACAACCACCGAGGAGAATAGTCTAGAGGGGACAGATTGTTGAACAGAGGGACGATCAAAGAACCATCATACATAGAATGTCTAAGAGGAGTCCAGTCCATCAAGTGCACAACTACCTATCACTAGGGGGGAAAGGCTTAGAACCCCGAGTGACATTGAAAAGGTTGCAAGCCCTATAGCAAAGCAAAAAGCAAGTACAAGATATGCTCACAAGCCATGAGCCTACAAGAGACTATAACCTTTAGTGTGGGTTGTACCCTTATGTAATCAGTGGCATAGTAAGTTTGGGTTATACCCTCATGTAAGTTGTGACAACCAACCCGCTATATTTTGGAATCTCTAATTATAGTAAGAGGTTTTCTTCCATATATGTTCTCCATGTTTTGTCTAAACTTCTTGAGAGAGTGTCTTGTACCGGCATACACATTAAAAATATTTGATCATCATAGGCTTGTATCTTTGAAAATTTTATGTTGTATCTTTTAAAAATATAGGCTTGTATCTTTTAAAAATATTTGATCTTCATAGGCTTGTGTGTTTTTAAAATATTGTATCATCAAGGGATCTTTTGGGTGAAACAATGGCTTCTATCTTTAAATGTTTTATAGGAGAGCAAGAGACAGAGAGGTGGCTTTATGAACAAGAAAATAATCATGTCATGGTTTGTTTAGGTGACGACGAATTTGCACTAATCACATATGTAAAACGTCCTTTCAAACTCCGGCACAAGATGAGTGCTGTACAAGCTTGTGGTTCTTCTCCAGATCAATGAAGGAGAGCACATAGGGTTTATGAAGCCAAGCTCTAGTGGATTCATCATAGTGGCAATATTACCATACCACTCACGAATTATGAGAGTAGTTATGTGTTGCCTCCCTCTCCACTTGACTACTACTACATTCTCGAGAGTAAGAACATGGAACGCCGTTCTCTTATTCTCGATATAATGGTGTGTTGGTTCATCCACACAACCATAAAAAAGAGTTTTTTTGGACACAATGGCATGTTTACGCGTGGCAAACAAGTATGAGACTTTAGCACAGGACCTGATCTCAACATCACATTTCTTGTTCCAAAGGATACAGAGTATTTTTTGCATTGGGCAAATCAATGGTTTGATGTGTATATATGGAGCTCACAACGTATGCACAACCTAAGAAGCCATTACAAACTATGTTTTCCTAGTTGGGAGTCTCTTATCTCAAGGTAGATGGATCAGGCATATTGTGACTCCGCATATTTCACCCTTTTGGATGGGAAGCTTTTCAAGAACATATGGTATTTTTGAGAGAAATCCCCTTTCTATGATGAGTCGTGTAGTATCATACTTATTGATGATAGATTTTACAAGTGTCTAGGAAATCTGTCTGGGACATTCAACATACTTCCAAAGAGGACAATAGTCCCTGCACACTTGCGCTACAATTTTTTGATTAGACACTTGGCACCCTGGTTATGGTAGTGGTTACTATCATAGGATCGGTTGCAGTTTGCTTCTAGAGACCCTTTTGGGGCTTGGTCAGACTGGGAAAGCCTACAAGTCGCAAAAATTTTTGTTGTATATCCAGGATGGTTGCCATCCACCGCGAGATGGTTGATCTTGAGAAGCCCCAAACATATGTCAGACCCCAAAATAGTACCTTGGCACTAAATGTATTGTCATGTATGAATTGTAACTAAATGATGTATCTATGTAGTTTGTGAATTGAGCCAAGTTCATTTCAGTTTTTGCAAGGCCTACAAAATGTATTGTACCCACATTAAGTAATATTATCATCGACCTTAGACCTTCATGCCTTACTGATCGTCCTTTGACCAAAGATTTGAATGTCATTTTCACGTTTGCATGAATTCACCAGAGCATAATGTTTCTAAGACAATAGCATGAATATAGCCTAAAATTTGAATGTCAAAAGAAGAATAATGGCTAAATTTTATAGTGGGGTTGTTCAACCTTCATAGATTCCAAATTTGTTTGCATGGATTGAGCATAGATTCCACCCCTTGATTCCATTTATGAAATGTAGTAGTGTGCATGGGATGTTCTTGAAAAGATTGCTTTCAAGATCTCATAATCAAGCACTACTCAAATCTCATAATCAATGTGTTATAAGCCTTAACAAAGATCATGCTCCAACACAATAGAATAGGACATCTTGATCTCCATTATGAGTATGTTTGACATGAAGTCCAAGTAGTCACAAAGCACTTTCAATAAGTCTCCTAACAGTTAGAAAGCACAACCAAGCATGGTCATAACAGTCACAAAGCAACAGTGATCAAGCACTCAGAGTAGTCACAAAGCACTCACATAGCTTTCATTGTTATGAGTTTGCTTGGTATTCATAAAGCACTACCAAGTAGTCACAAAGCACTCACATAACTATCACAAAGCTCTAGTAAGCGATCACATGACAGTCACAAAACACTCAGATAACTGTCACAAAGCACTTCCAAGAAGTCTCATAAAAGTCACAGAGCACTACCAAGTAGTGTCATAACAGTACAAAGCATTGATCAACACTCATAGAGCAGTCACAAGGAATGCACATAGCTTTCACTATTATGAGAGGTCACAAGGAACACACATAGCTTTCACTATTATGAGACTACTTGGTTTTCACAAAGCATTCACATAACTATCTCAAAGCACTTCCAAGCAGTCACAAACAGTTCCAAGAAGTCTCATAACACTCACAGTGCACTACTAAGTAATTTCATAATAGTCCACAAAGCCCTGATCAAGCACTTCCAAGCAGTCATCACAAAGCACTCACATAGCTTTCTTTTTTTTATAAAAGAAATTTCTCATTCACTGTTATGATACTGCATATCCACATACAATATATATACCAGCACACAGACCAACCAACACCCTTGTCCAAGACATGGCAACAAAGAAACATTGCTAGAAATAAAAGCAAGGTAGGGGAATAACTATATTAAAGATCATAAGGCATACTATTATAGAATGCCTCATACACTTCAAGTGGAAGAAAGTATAAGTTCTCTTTCTCAATGGCTTCTAGTAGAAGAAGACTTTATTTTGATCATCAAGAAGCTTATAGCGGCGGTGACCTTGATGGCCATATATAGACCCTTCATAGCATAGGAGTTTCCTGCTATTATGTTTCCCCAATAATATTGCATAGCCTTTTTGCTCCGCTCTTTAGCTTTGGTACAATTCAAAATGTAGAAGTCAGCACCTTCTTCATTGTCTACCTCTGCATTCACTGCAAAATTTTCCCCCATGCAAAGAGCATCACTAATCACATCATATTACCCTGCATGCATAGGATCATCAAGGAGCTCATCATCGCTACCCAAATCATCGACATCATTGGGAACAATGATGTGATATTCCCAGTTGGACACATGATTTTTATTAGTGCACTTTCTCTGAGACTCTTGGATACAAGAATTGTAGTAGCATGACAACCTTTTCATTTCTATTTCCTTGCTAGCCCCTTGTGTAGCTCCCCTCTCGCAGTGCATGGATTATGTCTTGGGGACAGGTTGACAGTCCCATTGTATAGATCTATCAACATCTCCTTCCTTAATCTCCCAAAAGACTCGTGCTATGTTCCTTTCCTTAGATGTATAGTTGGCTTGAGCCACATGAGACAAGTTGGTCCTCAAGGAACCCATGACATCAAATGCACAATTTAAGGTGGCTCCATTTTCCTTAAGCTGTTCATGTATCAATGCTCTCTTCACCACAACAACCCCAGCGGCTCCATCATGCTCTCCCTTGCCATGCCCAGATCCAAAGAAATCCCAAGTCAACAAGAGCAAACCTGAGAGTTGTTCAAATCTAGATATGGAATAGAAAGTCCTTCTAGCCTCTGTGCCGTCTAATCAAACCCAATGCCTGGTAAGCTCCAACCCTTGATCCGTCAACCACCTATGATGTAGCATGAAACAATGTTGAACAAAGAGGGTGTTGTAAACCTTGTCATCTAAAATAAAGAAGTGAATTGTCTTCTCCACCTCACTTCCAATACGAACATATGTTATGTGCACAAAAATTATAACCTGGTTGGAGTGCCAATGCATGGACTGAATCTCGTTTTGCTCCTTGAAAGAGTAGTTTTCTATAAAGTCAACCACCAAAACTACCACAGCTTTAGGAAATCTTAGCACACACTCTTTGAACTGTTCAGCCTGCCACTTATAAGTGTAACTATGCTTGATGAATATTTTGAGGTGCTTCTTCATTAACTGTATAAGATCACTGCAATTCATCTCCTTCCTCGCAAGGTATTTGCTTTGCTTCTTTTTCCCATTCATAGTGGTGCATGTGTCCACATTCTAGAAGACCTTCACCATCACTTTTTTGGAAACTTGATTTATTTGATGAGGGCCACATGACATGGTCTTTTGACCACATTTTTTGCACTCACCTAATAGACATTGACGACGGTGGAATGTGGCTCCAACAACTTTGGGGCACACCACAGACTCCCAGAGGGGATTGACAACCTTGTAAGCCTATCCAAAAGCTCTACAACCTGTGCTATTTCCACATATCTGATAGTCACAGTTGCAAGATGCTCCATGAAGACCAAAACTCTAGGTCCTTATCTGATTGACTGCATCCTTGATAAAAATCATCTGCTTGTGATAAATGCAACATCATGTGTACCTATCCTTTAGCTTTTGCATGAAATAGGGCTTCAAGCACTCAAATGAGCATTGTTGAATTCTGATTTTTGGAAAGGTGTCCTTGAATTGTTGGAAGAGCTCAACCTATGGCAGCATACAAATGAGCTCTCAGAAGCAGTAACATAGACTATCATTGTGCTTTCATCATAGACTCACCTGCTTGACAACAACCAAGGTTGACTCCAGACAAGTCCAACAATCATGCCATCCCATAGGTTTCTTTATGGCCAAATTTGACATATCACTTTGTTCCCCCTTTGTGCATTGTGAGCAGTCTCAAAGCAGTTTTACTGAAAGTAGTCTCAAAGCAGTCTCAAATCAACTATCTGAAAACACTTTCCAAAGCAGTTCATCATGCCATCCCATAGGTTTCTTTGTGGCAAAAACTATCATATCACTTTGTGTCCCCTTTGTGCATTGTGAGCAGTCTCAAAGTAGTTATTCAAAAAAGTCTCAAAGTAACTATCTAAAAACACAGGAAGCAATCTAAAACAACTCTTAAAGCAATTCATCATGCCATCCCATAGGTTACTTTGTCGCCAAAATTGTCATATCACTTTGTGCCTCCTTTGTGCATTGTGGGTAGTCTCAAAGTAGTTAGTGGAAGCAGTCTCAAAGTAGTTATTGGAAGCAGTCTCAAAGCAATTACTTAAAACAGTCTCAAAGTAGTTACTTAAAGTAGTCTCAAAGCAACTGTCTGAAAACACTCTCAAAGCAGTTTATTATGGCTCCAAATAGTCAGGAAGCAATTTGAAACAACTCTTAAAGCAATTCATCATGCCATCCCATAGGTCTCTTTGTGGCCAAAACTATCATATCGCTTTGTGCTCCCTTTGTGAATTGTGAGCAAGGAAGTAGTCTCAAAGCAGTTACTCAAAGCAATCTCAAAGCAATTACTCAAAGCAGTCTCAAAGCAATTGTTTGAAAACACTCTCAAAGCAGTTCATCATGGCTCCAAACAATAAGAAAGCAACGTGAAAACAGTCTCAAAGTAGTTCATCATGGCTCCACAACCAATTTGAAAGTAGTCTCAAAGCATGCTCAAAGCAGTTCATCATGGCTCTACAACCAGTTAGAAAGCATGCTCAAAGCAGTTCATCATGGCTCCACACAATCAGAAAGCAATCTAAAAACACTCTCAGTGTAGTTCATCATGGATCCAATCAGTCACAAAGCAGTTTATCATGGCTCCAGCCACAAAGCATTCTCAAAGCAACCTCAAACAGTCTCAAAGTAGTTTATCATGGCTCCAGCCACCACAAAGTATTCTCAAAGCAATCTCAAACATCCTCAAAGCACTTTATCATGGCCCCATCCACCACAAATCATTCTAAAAGCACTCTCAAATAGTCCCAAAAGTAGGTTTAATTGGTGCTTAGGGGAGTCTATGTGGCCCCTAGATTGGGGGAGTCCACATGACCCCAAGCAATTCAAAGTAGTCAAAAAGCACCAAGAATTGCTAGCTTTATTGCATGTGATCTTCATTATGGCCCCTAGTATCCACACAACATTTTCAAAGCATTCAAAAAACACCTCAATCCAAAGCAATCCAAAAATCCATAAAATTCATGGGGGAACAATGAATGTGTAAAGCACTGTTGTATCTATTGGAAGTAGCCAATAGCAGTCCCGTGACGTAAAGCATTGTTGTTTTGTCTATTGGAAGTACCCAATAGCAATCCCATGAAAGCTATAAAGTAGTGAGTCCACTAACCTAAGGTTCCTTGAGAAGATGGACATGATGCTTCTGTTGAGCGTTGTGGTGCCATGAGCACATGTAGAGCAAAGGTATGAGTAAAGGGCAAGCTGCCACATGGCATGGAGGAGATATCCCACATGCGAGCAAGCAAATGGATGTAAGTACCCTCACCTATAAAAGGGAGGTTCGTTTGAAGTAATATCAATGAAGCACTTTGCACTATCTCAAGATTCGCTTTATGAGTCCAAGCTAATCTATCTTGGAACCTAATTGACTTGAGGTACATGTCATGAGCACTCTCTTCATCATGTTTCCACATAGGTTTCATCCACCTTAGAGCGCTCCATAGATCCTGAGGCACGCACGTTTTCACATGGTATTAGAGCATAGATTTAGCTCTCCTGGTTTAGCTCATTAGTAGTTCACTAGGATTGCTCCAATTCCTAGATTAGTTGTAGGCATGTATTTTATCTTCAAGTTGGCATACTACTCGGCCATGTTATTTCCAAGGATGGCATCAGAACTAAGCCAGGTAAAATTAAAACAATAGAACAGATGCCTGAGCCTAAAAAATTAATGCAATTGCATTCTTTTGTCGAGTTTATCAGTTTTTGTCAAAGATTCATCAAAGACTTTGCCAGGATTGCAATGCCTTCGTATGAGTTGGCAAAGAAAGATGCGAAGTTTGAATGGAAGGCCAAGCTAACTATAGTTTTTCATGATTTGAAGAATCGAGCAAGATACTCCAATTCTTAGGTAAAGTGGGATGTTATCTTCCATGTACATGTGGACGCTTTTGGCTATGCTTTAGGCATTATTTTGGCTCAGCCAGATGGTTAGTTAGACTATCTCGTATATTATGCTAGCCGATTACTAACACCTACCAAGTTAAATTATGGCACTATCGAGCGAGAAGATTTGGGAATGGTATTTAGTGTGAAAAAATCAAAGCACTATTTACTTGATAATCATTTTGCATTCAAGTGGATCATCAAGCCTTACTTTACCTTATTAATAAGACTATCATTCAAGGACAACTTTGTTGGTGCTTTTAAACTAGCCAAGTTTGCTCAAAATAAATACATCATTGTTGCAATTGACTATGCTACAACATGGGAAGAATCTAAGGCACTTTGAGATAACTCGGCTTGGAGTACTACTAAGTTCATCTTTGAAAATATCATATCAAGTATGAATGACCTTTGTAGCTTATCAGTGATCAAGGGACACATTTCCTTAATGACATGATGCCGTCACTCAAAAAGGAATTCAAAATCATGCATACAATCTCAACTACTTATTATCCCCATGGCCATGGTGAAGCTGAGTCAACTAATAAGACAATACAATCAGCTAAGGTTGAATGGGATACAATTAGCTAAGGTTGAATGGGATACAAAGTTGCACTCCACTTTATGGGCTTATAGAACTGCTTATAAGGCAACTACCAATCTTACACCCTTTCATATGGCCTTCGTCGTAGAGGCAGTTGTTCCCTTAGAATTTATTGTTCCGAGTCTTCACATTGCTACAGAACAACTCTTAGGTGAGTGAGAAGAAATCAAGGGCTGATTACATCAGCTAAGCCACCTAAATGAGTTACATCTCTGAGTAGCCTAGTCACAGTTGGTGATACAGTGCAGAAGAAAGGCTTGACATCATAGACACATTGTGCCTAAGCATTTGAAGAAGGGTATGCTTGTGTTACTCCACAATGCTAATTTGGGGCGTATCAAAACCAATTTTAAGTTGGGTTGAAATGGACCCTACCGACTATTGGAAGTCTTTGATAATAGGACAGTTCAAGTTGAAGATGTAGAAGGCAATGTGTTCTCTATGTTGTACAATGGAAGCAAAGTAAAGCCATACTGAGCAACGAGTTCTTTGGACAAATAGAGCTAAAAAATGGACTACTTGGTTGACAATGCCTCAATGAATTTCTCAAAAGATGACATGCCCATTAGTAGCTGTTTGGTCACGGTGGACCAAATGCATCATATACCACCACATGGAAGGATTAACATTGAAGGCCCATTAATGCAACATCATCATGCTAAAGCAAGGGAGGCTCATGCAACCATTGATCTAACTGGACCCCTAGTTGTAGGATTGGAATGACTACATTGTGGGGGTTAAAGGCCATTGTGTCTTAACCCTAGTTATGTACAATACTCAAACACACACACACACACACACACATATATATATATGAAGGACATATAAGATTATGATGTTTTGTATCAACCAAAACTTGTGTGGCTCTCTCTTTTGGCTCTCCCTCTCTCTCACCTTCTTCCATTCTTCTTTCGTTGTTGAGATCTCTCAACTGGTATCAGAGCGTGGGTGTTCTTGTGAGCCTAGAGCTTGAAGTCTACTGTTGCAGCTCTAAGGGAGAAAGGAGAAGCTCTATTGTGTGATTTTACATGCATCTTGGTGTGCAGAGACCTTGCAAAAACCATTGAAAAGCTCCTTGTGTGGTTTTTTGCAAGCTTGCAAGTGGTTTTGGAGGAAAAAGACGTTTTTTGATGATTCTCTGGTTCCTTTCGATGACTGAGAGTCGGGAATAACCTGTAGAGGCAATCATTGCCTGATTTTGGTGTCCATTGCACTTTGGGAGTTCAAAAAGCCCTTCATTCTTGAATTTGAGATCATTTCATTGGATTTCTGACTCACTGTCTGTGCTTTAACGTTTTTCTGCCAGTGTGTTAGAACTCAAGTTTAAAGCAACCATTCATAGATCTGTTAGTTCCGATGGACTTAGAAAGTCCTAAAACTTCTTTTGCGCTCATCATTTGCATTCTCGTGGTGTTTACAAACAAGTCTGTTTGCAAAAACGTTTTTTGGTCTGTGTGTTGGACTCGATAATTGGGACCACAGTTTCCAAAAATGTCTATTCCATTGCGTTCCAAATGCCCAAAAACCCCTACCTGTTAGGTCTTGCACGATTTTGTGAAGATTTCAAGAAGTTTTGTCTCTCTAAGATGCCGAATCATTTGTTTCTCTCTCAAAAATCCATTCAAAGGTTCAAACCTTTGATTTTTTTATTATAGGTCAGTACAAGGGTTGACTCCCAATTTCCCATTCATTAATTGGGATTTTGGAGTTCTAGCAGAAGAGAAATATTTACAGATTGTCTTGCTGAGTCTAAATATGTAGCGATGCCCATGTTTTGAGGCATTCCAATTTCTATTTTACTAGCGGTCATGGAGCCATGATTTTTTGGATATACCTTATGCAGATCACTTTGGTTGCAGTCTGAGCCTTGTGCACTCATTTGTAGTTTTCATTGGATTGCAGTGGATGCTTTACAGGCCATTTGGATGCATTACGATCCTTGTTAGATGCGTTGATAAGCCCAGATTGCCTTGTGGGATGCTTCATTGATGGAGATTTAGCACATAGATGCTATTTTATGCTGAGGGACAGCTTTCACATATTGCAATGGATGCAAAGGTTGTGCTATGATCTCTTGGATGAGATTTTGTTGATGCATATGCTCATGGACATCATTTATGCTTGATGCATTTTGGCACTTATTGGCATTGGGATTGCTATTGTTTTGCCATTTACTTTTGGGCCAAATTTGCTCATATGGATGCATAGTATATGCACATGAGTCAAATAAATATTGATGCTTTGAGCGTTGAGTTTTTGGTGATATTATCCTCCATTGTGGGCATACATATTTGGGTGCACCTGGTATTTGGTGTGATTCTCTCTTGCAGGTACTAGCATTTGGGATTTTGGTTTATTTGCATCATGGCATCCGCTTCCACGTCTGCAAAGGAGTTTTCCAGCATTAAAAAGTTTGATGGAACAAACTTTTATTTGTGGAAAGAACAGATAAGGGATGTGCTTATTCAAAAGAAGTAGATAAAACCCTTGGTAGGGATTGAAGCTAAGCTTGCAGATATGTCTGAGGATGATTGGAATGAGTTGGATGGATTAGCAAATTCTACTATTAGACTTCATCTTGCAGAGTCAATTTATGTCATAGTAGTAAATAAGCAGACTAGAAAGATTTGTGGAAGAAACTATGTGCCACTTATGAGAAGGAAACTACCTCTAATAAAGTTTTCCTCATGAAGAGGTTGTTTGAGCCATGGATGAAGGAAAGGGTCTCCATTGCTTCTCACTTGAATCAATTCAATATAATTTTCAGCCAGATTCAAGCTCAAAAGATGAATTTTAATGCGGAGACTAAGGCAATATTCCTCTTATGTTCATTGCCATCCTCATGGGATACTTTCCATACAACTGTCACTAACTTTGTACTTGGTGGAGTACTAAATTTTGATGATGTTGTGGGTAGCTTGTTGGTCGAGGAGATTAGAAGGAAGTGTATAGATGGCAACGAGTAGGATGCAACTTTAAATGTGCAAAGGGGTAGATCACAGTTTGGGGAGAATCCCAAGAAAGAGGGAAGTCTCGTAGCAAATCCAAGGCACAAAATATTGAGTGTTACCACTGTGGCAAGAAGGGCCACATGAAAAAGGATTGTTACGAGCTGAAAAGAGAGAAAAAGGATAAGAAAAAGAATGCAAATTGGGGTGCAAATAAGAAGGAAGAGGGTCCTAGGGAGAACAAAGGAAAGATGAAGATTCAAGAGATTAATGCAATCACTGATAATAGTGACAATGCCCTTCATTATCATGTCTAGTCTACCTGTGCATACTTGCTTACCACTTTAGATGATGCATATTCCTAGGATTGGATTTTGGATTCTGGTGCTTCATTCCATGTTACTCCCCATAGGAAATGGTTCTCCACTTATGACAGTGGAGAGACAGGTTGTGTTCATCTTGGAAATAACTATGCATGTGACATAGTGGGAACAGGTGACATAAACTTTTCTTTTGCAAATGGGTTTGCATTTGTTTTGAAAAATGTGAGACATGTGCCTAAGCTGACCAAGAGTCATATTTCAGTGGGTCAACTAAATGATCCTGGTTTTCATACCACTTTTGGTTTTCAAAGTTGGAAAATTTAGAAGGGCTCTATGGTTTTAGCAAGGGGTGCCACGTGTGGGACATTGTATCCCTTACATGTATCAGGGGTGTCTGATCATGTTGTTGCAATAATCAAGCAACTAAGTACTTCTTTGTGGCATTGTTGGTTGGGGTACATGAGCCAGAATGGAAATGAAACTCTTATGCCATTTGGGTTATGTACTACATTTGAGTTTTTCTGACTTTGAATTTTGTGAGCATTGTCTCTATGGGAAGCAGACTAAATTAGCCCATAAAAGAAGGGGAAAGAAAGAGCTTGAAATGCTTGATTTGGTGCATTTAGACATATGTGGTCCCATGTCATTAGGCGGGGCTGAATACTATGTGACATTCATGGATGATGCAACTAGAAAAGTGTGAGCTCATGCTATAGATAGGAAGAATGATGTGTTCTAGGTAATTTAGAAATGGCTAGCTTTGGTTGAAAATCAGTCAGGTAGAATGCTCAAATGCCTACGAACTAGCAATGGTGGAGAGTATATCTCTCATGACTTTTAGCATTTCTATGATCCATGTGGGATCAAGAGGGAGCTCATGTCCCCTTGTACTCTAGAGCAAAATCTAGTTGCAAAATAGATGAACCGCACCATTCAGGAAAGGTTGCAATGTATGCTTTCCAATGCAAGTCTTTCCAATGGTTTTTGGTCTAAGGCAATGAAGACTACAGTGCATGTGATTAATACATCATCTAGTAAGAGTTTGAATGGTGGTATTCTTGGAGAGGCATGGAGTGGCAAGAAGCCCTCTTACTCTCATTTACATATATTGGCTGTGATGCATATGCACATGTGCTAAAAGAGCTTCGAAAGAAGCTAAATCCTAAGTCTAGGAGATGCATCTTTTTGGGTAATGGTGAGAGTGGGGAGATGGGCTATCGTCCCTAGGATCCAAAAGTAAAGAAGATCATACGAAGCCATGACGTGGTCTTTAATGAGAAGAAGATGCATAAGACATCCGTGAGGGATGTGGAAATGAGGAGAATCCCTTTCGAGGATGTGAATCCTCTCGCATATGTTGATAGACAATAGGCTGCTGTGTCCATGCACCAAATGTGCGAGAAATGGTACCACCAGGTACTCCCATAGGTACACAATCAAAGGAAGATGATGGATCATTTATTGGTGGAAATGATGAGCCAAATGTGGCTAATATCAAGCGGGATAGCAAGCTTAAATGCCCTTGAGAAGATCATCAAGAGTGTCTTAGACCACCTAAGAGATTTGTTCTAGGGGAAGACTATGTGATGCTTACTGATTATGGGGGGGCTTCTTGCTACAAAGAGGCTATGATGCACAAGGATCAGTGCAAGTGGGAGTGTGTAATCAAAGATGAATTCACTCATGAAAAATAAGGCTTGGGACTGGGTATCTTTGCCTTATGGAAAGAAAGCATTGCCATGTAAATGGGTCTATAAGATGAAGGTCACAGGCGATGATCTCCTAAGTGCAAGGTCTATTTGGCTAAGAAGGGTGTGGACTTTGATGAGATCTTATCTCCGGTTGTAAAGATGACCATGCTTAGATGCTTGGACTTGTGGCAGTAGCAGAGAATATGGAGCTTATGCAGATGGATGTCAAGATAACTTTCTTGCATGGGGATCTGCATGAGGAAATTTACATGGTAAAACCAGAAGGTTTTGAAGAAAAGGGCAAAGAGAATTTGGTTTGGAGGCTGAAAAAGAGTCTCTATGGCCTTAAGCAAGTGCCTAGAGAATGGTATCAAAAGTTTAATGCTTTCATTCAGTCCCAAGGTTACAGAAGAAGTGATATTGATCACTACCTCTACACTAAAAGGGCTAAGGATAATAGCCTGATACTCATGGCACTTTATGTGGATGATATGCTATTGGCTAGCAAGAACACTGATGAGCTAGATGCATTGAAGGCCAAGTTGCATGAGGCCTTTGACATGAAGGATTTGGGACCTGCATGTCATATTCTTGGTATGCGCATCATGCATGACCGGAGTAGGAAACTCCTTTGGCTTTCACATAAGGAGCATGTTACAAAAGTATTACAAGGTTTCAATATGGAGGGGGGAAAGGCAGTAAGTACCCCATTGCATCCATATGTGAAACTGAGTTAGGCAAATAGTCCCAAATCAGATGAGGAGAGGGCCATGATAGCCAAGGTTCCTTATACATCAGTAGTTGGGAGTCTTATGTATGCTATGATAGCTACTTGACTAGACATTGCATTTGTAGTGGGAGTTGTTAGCCAGTATATGGCTAATCCAAGAAAGAGGCATTGGGAGGTAGTTAAGTGCATCATGAGGTACATGAAGGGTACCAAGAAGATGTGCATCTACTTTGGCAGAGAAGAGATGTGTGTACTTGGGTACATAGATTCAGACTATGCAGGCATGTGGACATAGGAGATCCACTTTTGGTTATGTGTTTACCTTTGTAAGTGGTGTAGTGTCATGGATGTCTCATGCACAAAAGTGCGTTGCTTTGTCTACACAGAGGCTAATCACCCGAATGATTCGGGAGCTTCTTCGCAAGAAGAGAAAGAATCCATAGAGGGTTGCAAAGAGGCTATATGTCTTGATCAGCTAGTGGGAGATTTGGGGATTCATACAGGTGTACCGATATTGCATAGTGATTCCATGAGTGCTATTCAGCTAGCACGAAATCCATTCTTTCATGCAAAGACCAAACACATTGAGGTCAGGTACCATTTCATCAAGGAGGTACTTGAGGACAAGTGCATAGAGCTTGTCAAGCTTCATATAGACGATAACCTTGCAGATATGCTAATACAATGAGTCTACCTAGTCATAGCGGTTAGAGTATTGTCATGTATTGATGGGCATTGGATAGTGTGGGAGGTTGTGGGGGTTAAAGGCCACTGTGCCTTAACCTCAGTTATGTACAATACTCAAACACATATATATATGAATGACATAGAAGATTAGGGTGTTCTGCACCCACCAAAACTTGTGTGGCTCTCTCTTCTGACTCTTCCTCTCTCTCACCTTCTTTCGTTCTACTTTCGTTGTTGAGATCTCTCATACATTTGGGTAGGGATGCTACTGTTCAACCTCATTTTGAGATTTAGTATAATTCTTTGTCATCGCCATTCTCATCGTCTACAACAGAACAAGCATGCCATCCTTGAATTCATACCTTTCAATATGGCAATCATGTTATCTTTCCTCCTTCTCTAGATTATGCCTCTACCCTCAACCTCATTTTTTAAATTCTTATCAATTCATGTAGCCACTTTTAGATGGCCTCTTTGGCCATTGGTATGTTGGACTACCACGCACAGGCTTGGCACTAAGAATTCCACCAGCACCACTACTTTGACACTGAAAACAAGTTGGACTAGGGTGTGCATCATTGTGACCTTGAATGCAGTTTGGAAAGCCCAAAGTGGTGTGCAATTTTTTATTTAGTCATTTCCATTGTCATCAACTGTCTTGTGGAGGATACTCTTGAGCATCTTGCTCATTAATTTGTGTTTGCCACTTGCTCTTCAAAAGTAGTCAGTTGACTTCTTGTGCTAGATGAGGAAGACCTTCATCATTATGGCAATCACTGAATTGATGAAGTGCCCTCTTTGGTCAGACATAATCTTAGTGGGACACCCAATTGGTAAATGAAATTCTCATATAAGAACCTTGCTGTATTGTGGGTTGTTATATCCTTTTAGGCCTTTTCTTTAACCACTCGGTGACATATCTAGTAGCTACTACTATGTAGCAGTTCCTTGCTAGCTATGTTGCCACACAAAATGGCTAAATGAAGTCCAAAATAAACTTTTGGAAGGGATCTCAAGAGTATGTGGGCTACAATGGCATTTGTCCTTCCTCCTCTCTAGCACACATCACATCCTCTATTGTGCTTCATTATATCAAAGTAGAGGATACTCCACCATAGCCCTACACTCCTCCTTTGACCCATTGATGATATTCTTCCATGATGATTTTCCATTGTGTGGAAAAATAGCTCTTTGAAGGACTATGTCCCATCCCATCTTGTACACATATCTACCAATACGCAAATACCTCGATGCTTTGAATGCTATCTTTTGCCTTTTGTTCTTGTTTGTTGATGGAGGAAAGTCACCTGTTGAGAGGTATTAAAT
This sequence comes from Dipteris shenzhenensis, assembly GCF_047967505.1. NCBI lineage: Eukaryota > Viridiplantae > Streptophyta > Polypodiopsida > Gleicheniales > Dipteridaceae > Dipteris > Dipteris shenzhenensis. Next base: position 45,012,385 of record NC_141627.1, on the reverse strand, counting down.
GAAATCTTTGTGTTGTTCTATGTACATCAACATAGTAAATAAAATTTTGTTAGGAATATTGTCATCAATCCCTTTGCTAGGTTTCAACGCTTACTTCATGATTGTCTTATTGATGAGATACATGAGTGCTTGGTCATCCACATGGAAAATGAATGGTCTACTAGGGAGGTAATGTTAAAACTTTTGTACATTTTACACAATCCCTAGGGATTCCCTTTTGGTTGTTGAGTAATTCATCTTACTAGAAGACAACATTTAGCTTGCATAGTAGATGGGAAGTCTAGCTTCCCTTCAAGCTAAGCTAAGATCGAACATTTTCCATTCCAATCCATTGATATAAATATAGAAAATTATACTCTATTTGCTCTTCTGCAAGTTTGATTCCTTGATTGCCATCTCCTTGTAGTATTTTGATCATTTCATCTCATTTGTTGCTTCACTTGAACTTAATGCCAGCTTGCATCAACTGATGCATTGGTTTGTTGACACTTGCAAACTTCTTAATGAAGTGTCAGCTAGAAGCTCAAGTATCCCACAAAGGAATGCACTTTCTTGACATTTTTCATCTCCTTTATTTTTAAAATGGCCTCAATTTTGACATTTTCATAATGACGCCTTCGCAAAAATGGTATGCCCTAGCAACACACTTGAGAACCCACAAAAGATACACTTGGATATTTAAGAGAAATCTTGGTATTTTTATATTTTTGGAATACCTTTTGGAGGCACTCTAGGTGTTCTCGTTTTTGTTGTAGACTAAGAACTCATCCAAAAAGATTGCAAATAATTTGTTAACATAGTCTTAGAATGTCACCACCATGAAGCATTAAAACATCACTAATGCATTTGTTAATCTGAATGGCATGACTTTGCTCAAGTATGTCGTCCATTCAATGAATGAAAGTCATCTTCTCCTAGTCCTATGTGGCTAGGGTGATCGGGTTGTACTTGTTGTATTCATCCATGAAAAATTACATTTCATGGCCTACCACTTTGTCCAAGATTGTGTCCGTGAATAACAGTTGTAATTAGTCTTTGATGGTATGCCTGTCGTTGAGTCACCTATAGTCAATGTAGACTCACAACTCATTGAGTCCCCTATAGTCAATGCATACTCACAATTTGCTGTTCTTCTTGGGCACGATAACAATTGGAAATAGACAATCACTTTGGTGCATTTGGTAGATAAACCCTACCTTGAGTAGATGGTCTATTTTAGCCTTCACCAACTTTGCATAGTTGGTTTCCATTTGGTACCAATGTTGCCAAATAGGATTTGCGAGGGCTTTGCATCTAGGATGAGTGGGATATGGTGCTAAATCAAGCTCAATGGAATCCCTTCAGGCATGAGTACTCTGATGCAAATACAACTTTGTACTCCTAAAAGAGTTCTTTTGTTGTTGTGAGGATCCAACAGAAATCTCTTGGTGATTGAGCCAAATCTACTGAGAAACTAGCTAGCTAGTTCATTAAACCAGCTACCTTGTAAATTAAACTACATGGTTAACAATAATGACTAGTTTTTGCATATGTACTTTTTAGTCAAAAATGAACTATATTATCTCACTACAAAAGTCACAAAAATTCCTGCAATCTTTTGCTCTCCTTCAAAATCCAAAAATTTTCAAGGTTACAACCTATAGAACTAAACTAGTATATTCTTATTACAAAAATAGAAAAACATTTGTAATCCTTTGGACTTTTTAAAAATCAAATACAAAGCTAAGATTCTCATATCAAGAGCCAAGTTCATAAAGTTCTCTTGGCATTCTATAACCCCCCCCGAACCCCCACCCCTCCCCCTCCCCATAGCCAATTGGTTGATAGAATACTAATTTATATGAGGGTTCTACATGATAGAATTCAAATATTTGGAGGATAATTTGCAAGGGGGTAGAATTGTAACTTGTTACCTCTTCATAGTGCGTGACCAATTTTTTCCATTGAACGAGTCCTCTTGGGAGGAAAGGATACTTGGGGTGTCAAGAGCTTAAGCATGATTGGGTAACAAATGAAGACATGCAAGAGAAAACAATCCTCATTGGAGAGGTCTCTAGAACTCATGCATACTAGGTCTCCCTTGGTGCACACCTTTGCAATGGGAAATATTAGCGTGTCATAAATATTAAATAGAAGGAGGAGGGAAAACATAGCATCTATGCTAAATGAAATAAGAAATAAGGCTTGCAGCCACCTTCTAATTTGAGGCAACACATACACAACTAGAGAGACAACTCCTTATATCATCTTTCCATGACAGCAATCCATTGCTTCAAGAATCCTATTCCTAAGGGAAATCTACTCAGCCCTCCTTTCCCTCACCATTCCAAGATTGTGCATATAGAATTCCATCCTTAAGATGTTAGCATCATTGCTGAGAGTAAAAGTTATGGTTTTATTTTGTATCTTAAGTGTTAGAGCCTTATGTCATATCCACTATTAGTTTTTTAAATCATCTTTATCCAATTGGCATGCCAGCATCTTATTGAATCTACAATTCACTAGATTATCATGTTTTTTGGGATGGGACTTGTGTAACAATTTCACTTTTGTTGAATGTTAATCGAAGTTGGGTTATGTTTTCTTTAGAAATTTGAAAACATTGTACAAGCTTCTTCAAATTTTATTATTTTCATAAACTTTGTCCATAAGTTTTATGCTTTGAAAAAATGTATTTCTAATGGAAATTTTGTATTTTGTGCATTATTGTTGCCATCCCCATGTTTATATTGGTTGGAATTTTCCCCAACTTGTGATAACATTTCTAGGCCCACAATGTTGGACAATGGGCCAATGATGCAAACATTTTCTATGAATCTATTTCATTTAATTTGGGTTTTTTAAATCTCCTTTGAGTTAAGAAGTGCCTTTTAACATCATGTTCTCATATTTGCACTTTTAATTTGACAACAATAATTATATATGTTACTTTTTTGTTCTTATAGTGGTTGAGTTGCACTTTTTAAAGGTTTTTTAATCATAATGAGAAGATTCATTGTATAAGCTCTTTGGTTGGGTATTATTTCAAATAATTTTAAACAAATAATGATATTGAGGATATAATAAAGTTCATGTCTTTTGTATTTTTATATTTCATGTGGTTTATTTTATTATACATTATGGCTTTGGAAGTATCTTATGTTTCTTGAAGAATATTTTGAATGTAGAGGAAAGATAGCTAAGGTTTTAATTTGGCAAGGTTCTATGTTGGTAGTAGTTCATCCATTATTCCAAGGAGATAATGTTGGTAGTAGTTCATCCATGATTCCAATTATTAGCCATGATATCTCACTCTTGGATTTCAAGATCAAGAGAATGCTCCTCTACATCATATTTGGACTCTCTTGTTAAGTGTGTTGTGCATATGAATCAAGGAAAAGTTCCACCATGTGCTATAAAGAAATCCCTTGATATTGCACATGCTTCACAATTTCTTATAGATGTTTTGAATACATAGGAAAGTATCTCATGAAAATCCTTCACTTGTGAGATAGGGCAAGCACTAAAATTTTTTCATCACAATGTGGATTAAATGGTTAAACAAACTAGGAAACACTACACCCGAGGGATTCACAAGGGGAAACTTATGATATCATGTGTGTGTACAATAGGGTTTTTTTTTAAAATGAGGCATAAGCTTATACAGTAGGGGTGGGGGCCCTTTTTACTTTTTCCCAATATTGAATTTAAGTTAGGGGGGCCATGCCATATTTAAGAGGGGGGGACATAGTATAGGCTAGCTTGGGTAACTAGTCCGAACAAGTTTGGTTTTGTGTATGGTTTTAAATAGTTATAGGGAAAGTAATCTAAATTTTCTTATTGTGTAATCTAAATGCTTGAGAAAGAACATAGATTTAAGGAAAGGGGGGGACATAATAGAATTTTTGTGGTATCTTATAAGCTTAAATAGGAGTGTTATGTCATCCTACGTGGATCTTAACTAGGGGTTTTCTTGAAGTTCATGCACGCAGGTGACGTCCTCATTTAATGAAGATTGAATCCCATAGGACACTACAGCATTATTTTTTTTAAAGGTTGAAGCTCATCCAAACAAAGAAGAGTTCCGCCACTTATTATAGACAAGTACCTTATTATTACACCTACTTCATAATTGCTTATAGATATTTGGATCCATAGGAAAGTGTCACATGAAAAATTTTCACTTGTGGGACAAGGCAAACATTAAAATTTTCCTAATCACAATGTGGATTATATGCTTATATGAACTAGAAAACACTAAGGAATTATATTTTTAAAAGATTAGAGCTCATTCAAACAAGGAAGAGCTCCACCACCTGCTGTAGAGGGGTCCATTGTTGGTTTGCAAATATTTTTTATCCATGGAAAAAGTATCAAGAGAAAATGCTTCACTTGTAGGATAACACAAAAACTAAAGTGTGGATTATATGGTTAGATGAACTAGGAAACACTAAGGAGTTATATTTGCAAAATTTTGACTCTCATCCAAACAAGTTCATCCCAAAGGCAAAGGTGACACCAACATATTCCTTGATTGCTTACAAATGTGGTGGCACTTAAGATGGGAGAAGGAATCTATTTCAATTTCAAATTAGATACTTCATATAAGGCTGCATGCAAGAATATTTGCTTCAAAAAATTTGCATAGATTTGCATCATGGGTGATTCTAACTAATACTAGCAATGCTAGGATGCATGGAGTTATTATGCAAGTAAGATTATTGACACAAAAGAATTATTGGTATCTCAAGTTCTTTTGATTAATACTAAGTGTAGCAAATATTTGGCGTTGCTGTGTTGTAATTATGGTTATATTGGTTTTGATTGCAACAATTGTTCTTTATGTAATTGGTAGCTTGTATATAGATGATAAATTAGAGACACTAAGGAATGAAGAGGAATAAGATGTTGATGTAAATCAAAATGTCAATCATTAGTAGAACGACCATGATCCAATTTTTTTAAAGATTATAGTTTAAGCCATAACATTATTTTACTATTTGGTAAATTCTCAAAAAATAATAAAAATCCTCAAATTACTTTGGTCTCAAGAAGCTATGTTTGTGAATCCTTCTAGTCGTGTAAGCGTGATCCTTTTGGATGTATCTATTTTTCTCCCGTCAATTTTAGTCCCATCTATTTTTCATGAAAGATAATAAATGCTCTAGATGGGAAGCATGAGCCACCATCAAGATAAGAGTGGATTGGCCCCCAATCTTTTTCCCCTTTTCCTTTCCATTTTTGTAGTGTTAATCACACCAATGTCTATGCAAAACATGATTTATATGAGCCTTCTCCCACATCTTCTTCACAATAGCAATCTAGCACTCTTCTAATTCAAGGTGTAGCCTCCATAGAGCTAATAAGGGCTGGTGTCCCATTCTCAGACCTTCCTAGCCTAAAGCCTCACCCAAGGCAGCTCCTACTGAGGGAGGTTTGGTGGCTAGGACCATAAAACTACCATAAGATTCTAGATGAGTACCTGATTTTGGTGTTGGAGGTGACAGGTTTGATTCTATATTCTGAAAAGGGAGGGGCCATTGGAATTTTTGGTTCCCAATCCCACCATTTTTAGGGTCTCAATTTTTCTTCCACAATAGAGGAGGAATGGACAGCCAGGTTGCTTGACTTGATGATGAGAGATTACTTATTCCACATGATGGAGGATTGGTTTGCCTCCTAGGGTAGGGAGCTATGGGTCAGACATGATGAAACACCTAACTTCGTATAGGGCTCCTACCACAATGGTGGGATGGGGCATCGCAATGGGTGTGATCTGCTTAGGGCCAGAGGTAAAGCTTAATCAAGCTACGTATTGGACCTTGCCACATTGTGCTGACAAGCTTGGAGTAGAGGTTCCTTTCATGGTGTAGTGGGATTTGCAAATTGGAGTAAAGCCAGTGATGCCACTGGTACAACGGTGCTTGGACATGGACTATTCTCCTTCCAAGATCCCTTCAAGGTCTTAGAAGCACGAGGTCATTGTGTAAAGCTTCCAACCATAGGCGAGCCTTGTTCTCCATCCCTACCTCTCCATGAGTTAGACTTTGGAGCACGGATGTTTTTATCGAAGCAATACTTATATATTAATATAAAACCTTGGCAAAAGTTTGTCAAGCTAGTTTTATTGGTTTCATAATATTTGTACAACGTATTAAAATTTTATATATAATTTTTTGAATTAAAAAAAAGTTGTAAATCTTAGCGAAATTTTAAATTTTTTCTCATAAAAGTTTCAAATCTTGGCAAATTTTTCAAACCTTTTTTTAAATCACGGCATTCAAACTTTTGACACCAATATAAAAGTTTCGCTTCTTAACGAAACTAATAGGAAATAATCATCCATGCTTTGGAGAGTTGGAATGTGCATGGGTTCCACGATGTGGATGCCAAGATAGGTAGGCATTTATACTTTGGCACAAGCTATAGAGGGTTGTGGTAGGACTCATAAGGGGCTGATAGTGGACTTCCTTTTAATAAGGGTTGTGGTAGGACTAATAAGGGACTGATAGTGGAATTCCTTTTGATACAAAGAATGTATTTTCAACATAAAATGCCTTCTCCCATGGAGAGGTCTTGAGATTTTGTCCCCCATGGTTAATAGAAGCGGAAGGGTATGCATTTCTCTCCCATAGGTGGTTCCCTAGAGTCATATTATTAAGGAAAAGATCATCACAATGAGAATACTATGGATGGGTCTTCAAATGGTGGATTCTAGGATAGGGATTCTGAATGTGTATGCCCTTGCTTGTTGCTAGCGTGCCCAGCCTTTTGGAGGCAGCTCATGGAGTGCCTCTTGGACATTGACTCTTGGGCTATAGGAGGAGACCTCATCAGCCTCTAGTTTGAGCTGGACAAGTAGAGGGAAGCTCTTGCTTTTGGTATGGCCATGGAAGAGCACAGTGCCTAGGAGTAGTTTATCTTCACCATTAGTGGCAAGGATCTATCGCTAGAGCTGGAGTTCTTTAGGCTTCCCTGTAGCTTTTGTTTTTTGTTTAGGTTGCAAAAAAGGCATGATGGTTTGCTAGAGTGCCTTGGTAGGTTCTATGTGGAGACTTGGCCATGCATAAAGGGGGATCCACAACATCTTGGCAAGCATGACGATGTCCAATCACTCATTGGTAGTGTTGATTCTTGAGTAGCCTCATCATGGACTTCCACAAAAGGCATTCCACATACCTGACTCACTTTTAGTGGAGGAGGAGGTGCAGTAGGCTATGTCAGTAGCTAGATACGCCTGTAAAAGAGTGGTGGACATCTTGGGTAGATCATGTCAAATAAAGGAATAGTGGGAGATTCAAGCCTGGTGGACTCTCATGCAACAATAGACACTACAGGTGTGTAAGTGAGCAAGTGAGCACTAAGGTGGGATTTGACTGCCATAGAGCAACTTAGGCAATAAAACCCAACCTCACAATAGCTTGTAGATCGTTATGAATGTGTGTGGCTTGAGCTCTAGGCCATGAAGGTTTATATAGAGTGGAGTTCCTGCATCATTCCTCTAGGGAATGATGCAATAGGGAGATAGTATTGCCCATCATTTTTTTCAAACCACAAGTCCTAGGTTAGCAAGGACCTAGCAACAACATCTGAGAAATGAGTGTGGGGAAACTCATTTATAGCCTTAAGAGATCCTTGAGATGACATATTTCCACCAAAGTTTATTTCTGCCTAAGGAGTCTCCACGTGTTCTCACTCTTCGAGAGGTTGTTTGGGTCCATATATCCCAGATAGCTTCCTAGAGCATAAGCATGATGAGGAGTTCTCAAGGGCCCTAAATGCTCTCCTGTCCTAAAAGTTCTTGGGGGAGGATGGAATGGCCCTGACCTTCTTTTGTTGTTTCTAGGAGTTCATCCATACACCGCTTCAATTGGCTTTCTAAGAGGTCTTACACTTAGGCTCCCTTCCTTAGTCCCTGAGTCATGGGTGGATTTGTTTAATCCCAAAGAGGGAAGATAGATCTGACATTCACTAGTGGAGAGCAATCATATTGTTGGTGGATACCACCTACAAGAGCTTAGCCAAAGTCTTGAGCTTGTGGTAGCAATATCATTTCATAGATATCATCCATAATACACTCAAGCAGTCTTTGTTCAAGAGCATAACACCTTAGACAACATCAACATTTTGGAAGGTAGGTGATTGGGCCTAGGAGATGCCATAGCCTCTTGCCATCCTTCTGTTAGATTTTGTGAAGGCCTATGACAAGGTGGAGTGGTCCTTTTTAGAGGGCACCATGCAGAGGTTGGGTTTCTTAGTGCAATGGATTCAAGGGATTGTAGCCTTGTACACATGAAATACCAATCAGATGCTCACTAGTGGTCACACGAGGGATCCCTTTACTTTGAACTACCAATCAGATCCTCATTGGTGGTCACATGGGGGATCCATTTACTTTGTCATGTTCAATCTACTAGGGCTTCCCCTTAGCTTCCTTCCTATTGGTGTTCATAGCAAAGGCTCTAGGCAATTGCTTGAGATCTCAAATAGTAGGCCTCATAGGATGTGCTCCTGATTTCCCGAGAGGATGAGCTACTTGACTCTGAGTTTGCAGATAACATGACCTAAATGGAGGGGGAATTACCTTTAGATTCTTGCTTATTAAGCATAATGAATCTGAAAAGCCTTTTTTTTTAAAACTAGCTCTAGAGGTTGTTTGGAGCATGGATGCTATTCTTTGAAAAATGTGAGGAACATGTTACTCTTATATTATTCATGTCCTCTTTGATTGTGCTATTTTTTAGGGTATTGACTTTAAAATGTTTTTCTACAATGTTACATATGGAATTTTGGGATCAAAGTGGAAGCATTTGATTACTTTCTTTTGTCATGGAAATTTCACCACAACATGAGGAGCTTTGTTTACTTCCGTTTTCTGCTACTACAAACTATCAATGTCTTTTCTCCATATTTGAAATATTTGTTGATGAGAGATGGAACCACATGGTTACATGTGACCAACACATTGCTAAATATGGTTCATTTAGATGGGAGCTTAAAAATGGTCTTAGTTATATCCTTGGAAAATAACCTTGCACAAAAATGGCTCTACCTGCTCTAAAATGTGGATGAAGAGATTTGTGCCAAATACTTGGCTTTTATCCCATGTGCTCCATACCTGCTTATAAAAAATTTCACATGATTATCTATGTGATAAATATAGCAATATGCCTTGCTATAAATGAAATACAATGGCCTTTTTGGAAGATAACTTGGTGGATGGTACCATAATAAATACTAAAAAAATGTTTTTTATATAAATGTTGTTGATAAGGCTCTCAATACTGTAGCCTTCATGTGTACAAAGTTGGCATTTGACCTTGCCTAGGAAAGGTCAAATAGTGTTGATTTAAAGTGTACTTGATTCTTACATTGATTGAATTGATGCTTGAGGGAAAGTGCCAAGAATTTTTCTAGCATTAATATTTATTAGGCTTCAATTCATTATGGGTATTGCTAAAGCACATGAGAACTCATCTTATTGGATACCAACACTATTGGGTGTGCTGATGATGAGATTGGCCTTCATGAAAAATGAACTTTTCCTTAGAGGGGGTGTGGGTGTGAAGGTTGTGTGTTCGTGGGGGGGATTGACTCTATTTTTTATTTTATGATTAATCTCCTAAAAAGCATATTCAACATATTCTCTATAGGCAGTCTATTCCACTTGATGGGGTGGATGGACTCATTAATATTATAAGGGATGTAATCAATATGTAGTTTGAGACTAACAAGAAAAGGTTTAATTTCTTTCAATGGCATGTGTCCCATTGCCTTGGGTGTTCAATAAAAAAATGTAGTGAGCCACTATGCTTTAGCCTAATTAATGTCATTGAACTTAATTTTTGGCTTATCTCCAATAGATTTATACATTTCAAAAATAAAATTTGGAGAGACATTAGAGGGACACGAGATTATCTTGCTCCCCTATATGGTGCAATGTATACCATTTATTGTGAGTGAACTCTGCATCAAAATGGTCAGACAAAGAAAATGGCATATATTGAGGTGGTTCCAATTCTGGTTGGTACATTAATGATCTGTTTGTAGTTAATGTAATGAATCCTATGATCTATTTTACTACAATCGATGAACCTTCTATCTACCATTTACAATTTGCTGAGGTAATGGCAAACATACCACATTTTAGAGATTGGACAATGGTTGTGTGCTCGAAACTAGAGCAAAATTTCTAAGCACATAGATCATTATAATGTCTATGGTGATAGACAAATTATTTCATATTGAGAAGCAAATAATTTTTTTCCCTATTATTATTAACTACATGTGATTCTATTTCTTAAATAAAAATAGCTATGTTTCTATCCTTCTTTGACTTTGTACTTAATTTGTATTATATTTATTACAAAATGCATCATGACTAACTATGCAAATTAGTTATCTAAAAAATGTTGTATATTCTTTAGCTAATGAGAGAAGATAGGAAAAATAAGAGGCCTCAAATTACATGTTATAAAGATCAAGGATATTATTCCAAATATGCATGGAATCATCTTTGAAAGGTTAATATTGAAGCATTATGGTACTTTATGATAGAGGGAAATTCATATACCCAAATGTGACGGCCAAAAAAATGTATATGTCAAGTTACAAAAGGTTTTATATGACATTCAAATAGTGGAAAACATTCTTAAACAATAAACTGAAAGGAAAAAATCTTACTAAAAAATGATGGATTATAGATTTTTATCTGAAGATCTTTTTGAATAAACAAATAAATAATTAGAAACTCTATTCTAAGAGAATTGATTTCTTCTTTCATTTCAATATATTTTTAAAAAATAAGACAAAGAAGTAAAAATCCTATTGCAAAATGCTAGAAGGTTTCTTTTCATACGTTTTAAAAATAAAAACGAACAATAAAGAATTCGATTTTGCAAATTCTATGAACCTATTTTTATCATAAAATATTCTCCAAAAAGATAAACGAGGAATCAAATTTTCAATTGTATAAGGATTGATTATTATCATTTGTCTTGACATATTTTCATAAGGGAAAGAAGACCATAAAAAATTATATTATGAAAGGATTAACACTAGTTTGGTAATATGACAGAAAAATGTCCTAGTAAGTGCCATTTTAAAGGAAATTTCATATGCTACATACAATAAAATTTCATATATTTTCTTTATCATGTCCTTTCTTACAATCCAAATTTTATTTTTAAAATATTATAGGGTATAATTGACTAAAATTTACAAAATTTTCTCGACCTCAAAATCCTATTTGTCATAACAGTACCAAAAAACAATATCTTCAGGTTTTAAGAAAACTAAGTCTTACAAAGGTCATATTACATAAATTTTTTGATCTATAAAATTATCATAATTAAGATATGGTTAAAAGAATCTTATTTGAATAAAAGTCCAAATTTTAGGGATGTATCTAGGATTTGATTTTTTTTTGTGGAACAGGCTAAAAATGACTTGTCATCAATGATTCTTTTCTCAAAATAGGTATTTTTATTTTGAACTTTCCATATATGGATGGAAACTTATTTTATATGTAAGATAATGTTATCTTTTTGAAGTCCTTAAATTGGTTGAATGTGAGGGTTTTATCATCTTTTTTTGGGACTATAGAAATATCACAAGTGTGCCGCGAGAGTAATATAGTGTAAAGTTAAACGCAATATATTACTTAATTAAAAAAATTGGTCATGAAAGGTTATACATGATAATATGGGTTATATAAGATATATTCCCACACTTTAATAGTATTATATGGCCATTAGATGAGATATAGAAAGTTTCAATGACACATAAGCTCCATTGTATCAGACTATGAGCTTTTTGAACCCTTATTGAATGGTCAAAAAATGGTTACTCATGAATTGATGTTATCTTCTATCATCATGTAAAACAAAATTTTAAGGGTTTAAACTTTAATTACATGTATGAAATGTAGGTTTCATGTGTTTATAACTTTGACTGCACTATAGCCAACGATTGCATACACATTTGATTCAATTTTAGAGACCTTAAGATATATTTTAGTATTGAAATTTACATTTATTTTCAACACTAAAACTACATTTAAAAAATTTGATACCACTAGAAGTAGATTTTTTTAAAGAGCTATGTGCTTGAATTTCATTCAGTCAATAGTTTGTACAAGTCCAAACAATAACCATGCAACTATTGCAAAGAAAATGGAGGCCTTGTCATAGCTTTTCTTCGATGGAACTATTTTTTCCATTTTCTTGAACAAGTCAAGAATATATGTCTTGAAGGGTACTTACATCGAGCAGAGGTTCAAGAATATATGTCTTGAAGGGTACTTACATTGGGTAGAGGTCCAAACCACTAAAGAATAAATTTAGAACCCTAAAAATGATACTTTTATGTCCTGTTCAGCTACCAATTTAGTGTTGAAGACATACTTTTCTAAAAGCAAGAATCAAGAAACATATTGCAAAAGGATCAAACCTTTCTTTTTATATATTTTAAAAATCAAATCAAAATCAAATTTCTATTGTGAATGCACTAATTACTTATTTTTATCTAAAACCAGTTTCAAACAAGGTGAAAATTTCACTAGGCATGCCAAAAAAGATGTGACAACCTCACCCTTAGAGTGTGACAACCCTTAAAGCCCATCCCAGGTTAATCCTTTATCATAGCATTCATTTAAGGCTTTTGCACAATTCCCATAATAAGAGAACCCAAAACAAACGCTATGTCTTTTCCTTTGGCATGCCAAAAAGGAAAATGGAGGAGGAAAATTTAAATTAATCAAAAGATTGAAGACACCAAAAAATTATTTGATGCTAAGAGTATTTGATTTAAAAATATTTTTTAAATATTTTTATAAAATAAGAAAATTTAAGATGATAATGGAATAAACAATCAATGGTCTTATTTTCTAATGGTTTATAGCTTATTAGGAGTTATTCATACACACCGGGTGATCTCTTATTTGATACTATAAATTTTATGATAGAAACAAATTTGAATGTTGGAAGAGTTGAGAGCAAATATAATATAAAATTTAATAAAATTATTATATCAAAATAATGAAGGCCCTATGTATTGTTTACAAAAAAAAAATATCTTTGTCTAATTTATAAGTACACATAATGTAAATAGTGTTGAAGAATATTTAGGGCATATGAGTATTTCAAATATGCTTTGGGAGATCGTTTCTCTTTTCAATGGACTAATATCATTGTTAAGAAGACCTATTTATTTGTGGCCAACGATGTATAAAAGAATATTCATGCATTATGGAAACAATAGTAGCATTGAACCATTACAAATTATATCCCATGATTAACCTAGACACATGCGCTACTTTGGACTAACTTTTCAAGATCCTTGTTCATAATGTTTATCCATTTTATTTGTTTTCTCTGACTCCTTGAGTTTTTTGGTAGTTGATTGGTATTTAGTGATGGGAATGTCATTATTCATGTTTTTCTAATCATATTGTTTGGAAAATTCTCTTTCTTTGGTACTTTAAAGGATCAAAAGCTACTATTTACACCAACTAAGATAACAAGATATTATATTGAAAAAATAGGAGAAGTTGATATCTACATCAAACAAATTGTAGTTCATATAAAATACACCTTTAAGAAAAGAAATGAGCTAGATTTGTGAACGTAAAAAATAAACTTTTAAAAAAATGAAATAAACTTAGACTTTTGAGAAATACAATTATAGTAAGAACAAGCAAAAAAATAAATTTAATTCGTTACAATATATTAGAAATTTTTGATAGGCAACAATATGAGATTAATAACTTCACACATACACAGATTTAGATGACAAGAGGCTTCTTTTGCTTATCAAAAGATTATCCTTTATCTTTCAGTATTGGGAAGGCACAAATCTCTTTTTTTTTTAAATAATTGTACAAAGAAGAATTTACCAACAAACAACAATTGCAACAAATTGATAAAAAATATGAGGAATACTTACTTGGAGCATCTTGTGCCAATCATGAGATTTCAAGCCATATAATTTCTCTATACCTCTTTTCTTGCTCTTTGTAAAGGCCCCCTTCAAACAACTCATGCATCCAGTTGGAGTACGAATTGTAGTGATAGCTCGCTTCACCACCATCATCTCTAGCTTTGATAACCTCCATGGCACACGAGGTAAAAAGACATGTCCATTTGGCCTCTCTTGTGGCCAAGCTTCAGGCATCCTCCCTATGGAGCGTAGATCCTTTCTTATGCCTGTGGAATCACATGTCCCATTCAAATGTTCTCGAATGGTAGATGCCACATTCTTGAAGATATGCATGGGATCAAGTAGGCGATTGATCTTGAGGTGGAACCAATATGGTAAACAATAAAAGATGGAGTATCTAAACAAAACCTGGTGTTAGCGGGCAATCTTTATTTCCATTCAATATAGCACATGATAGTTACAAACCCTTACCGGCCCATGCCAAGTGGTGGAGGAGTCGTGGATCCGTCCCAAATTCTCATCCAATCTCCTGCAGTGAGTGACTGTGGGGGGACTTCATTCCAAGGGGCAACATATCTAGGATGATCAGGTGGGATAAATCGATGGTGATTCTCATGGATGACCTTATTCAATGCGTCTGCCTGTGAGGCAACTAGCAAACGACCACAAATAGGACATGCATGGTAACCCGATATAGTGAGACTTAAACAATAGACGCAATTAAGATGTAGTGGTGCCACATCGATTGCCTACTCATAATTAAAAGTGCAATGCTTACCGAAACACTTGCCATAGGCTGGGAAGTCATGCATTGTCCACATCAAGATTGCTTTACAATTGAAGTCTCGTGATGAGGGAGGCCTGCTCACATCATGCACCTCGATACCTCTCCAAAGTATCTCTAGCTCGTCAATCAAAGACTCCAAATAAACATCAGAATTTTTAATTTTATGTTTCCCTGGAATTAGAAGTGATAACATAACATGTCCTTTCTTAATGGCCATAGAGGGTGGAAGATTATAATTCACCAATATCACTAGCCATACATTGTAAGAGGTGCTTTTGAGACCAAATGGGTCACACCGTCCATACCCAATCCAAGTCTCAAGCTCCTAGGTTCTTCCTTGAAGCTTGGCCATGTGTCTTCAATATGCTTCCACCCAGGAGTGTCTGTAGGAGTTCTCCACTTGCCATCGGTTGATTGATGGGAGGAATGCCTTGACATGAGCTCTGCAATGGATTTGCACTTGAACATATATTGGATGCGAGGGATTATGGAAAAATGTCGCAGAACCTTACGAGGCACATCCAAAGATTTGAGATCTGCTCTATATCTTGCCTTTCTACAACTAGGACACTCTCTTGCATCCTTATGTGGTCCATGAAACAAGACACAATCGTTGACGCATGCATGGATGCACTTGTAATCTAATCCTCCAAGAGAGGTCACATGTTGCCTTGCCATCTCTTGAGGTCGGTAATTTGTCCTCCCTTGGAAGCATTTTACACAATAGCCTACATATGAAGACCATAAATGAGAAAAAGCATTCGAGTAATTGACCCACTAGCATAATTCACCATGTTTGCAAAATAGACTTTAAGGCTTACTTGAGTAATGCATTCAAACTTGCATTGCTCCATCCATAGATGGTCTACAAGTTTAGTAACTCAAGGGAGGCACGTAGAACAAAGAATGTGCACCCCTCAAACAGTGGAGTCGATGCTGCGGTAAAAAGATCGTCTTGCTCCATGCTATCATCCCTACCTGAGGATTGATGGACATATAAATCCCGCACCACATCATCAAACACCTCCTCCACGGCCTCATGAGGTAATGGCGGAGGGCTACTATCACCATCACTCCATGCATCCGTAATGGTCCAACCTGAAGATCCCACCTCATATTGCCGATGCTTCGCCTCCTCACGACGAGCATAGGGCAACATATAAGGGTGTGGCATTGCATCTTGTATCAAATTAAAATGGGATCATAACTCAAACACATGAACATCCATATGTATCTCAATCAACCTTAACTCTTGAATACTTACCATGTTTACGGTCGCATCCCATTC
Organism: Dipteris shenzhenensis; assembly: GCF_047967505.1. Lineage (NCBI taxonomy): Eukaryota > Viridiplantae > Streptophyta > Polypodiopsida > Gleicheniales > Dipteridaceae > Dipteris > Dipteris shenzhenensis. Next base: position 44,996,393 of record NC_141627.1, on the reverse strand, counting down.
TGCTTACTTTGAGACGTGATTGAGTGTAATTCTCTGTGCACGATACATGTTTCCTCGACATCAATCACACATACATTTGATTTTTTGCTCCAACCACATTTCACGATGGTGGATATGGAGGGATTCATCCTCACTGGAGCTACTTGTTGAAGATGAACACATCCTACATATAAATAATCTAAAGATTTTATTTTTAGATGACTTGTAAATGTCAAAACTCTGTGGAGCATCTAAAAGCGCGTCTGTACTGTGAAGTGCATCTATAGGCGTGTCTAAAATATACTTTAGATGCGTTGATAGATGCACAATTAGACGCACTTTTAGACGCGCAGATAAACGTGCTTTTAGATGCGCAGACTGTGAGCTGATTTTTGAACCTACTTTTAGCGCACTTGCTTTTCTTCACATACTTTTAACGTCACGTGGCTTGCTTTCCTATTAACAGACACAGCTCCGAGCATCCACACTTATCTCCAAGCACCTACAATCATCTCCAAGCTTATACAATCATCCCCAAGCAAACAAGAGAAGAGGGTGAACAAGGAGAAGAAGAAAGAGAAGCAAAGGGTGAACAAGGAAGAGAAGAAAGAGAAGCAACTTTGAAGAAAGACAAGAAGCTTCTATACCTCTATCCAAGGTAAGTCTCTTGACGATTGATCTTCTTTGAAAGTTGCTCTCCTTTGTATTCATCCTTTGTCATATGCAAGTTGAACAAATGTTTTTTGTACTAGTGTGATCGGATGCATGTTCTTTTCAAGTTCTTAGAAAAAGACGTCTGTCGGAGTACATCTATAGACGCATCTAACAGCACGTCTATAGACGCATCTGTTTGAAAAAACAAACAACCGTGCCTATAGACGCGCTGTTAGATGCGCCTATAGACGCGCTTCGACAGTCTTTGTTGTGTTTTCCTTCTCTTTTCCTTCCCCTTCCCCTTCCCCTTCCCCTTCCCCTTCCACTTCCAAGAAAAGGATTGCATATTGAATGATGGAAATAAGTGATTGCATAAATGAAGAAAGGGATTGTATGAATGATGGAAAGGGATTGCATGATTGAAGAAAAGGATTGCATGAATGATGGAAAAGGAAAGCATGATTAAAGAAAGGGATTGCATTCGTGAGAAAATAAGAGATTACGTTCTCTTTTTCTCTCCTTTCTCCTCTCTGTCCTTAACACCAACAATGCAAGAAAGAAAGAGCACAATCGACAAAGACAAACAATGACTACATTTAAGTAAGGGATAGTAGATGTACCAATTTATTTATGTGGTTATTGTCAACAATTAACAGTTTACAACATAGTTACAAGAAACATTAGAAATAACAATTTCACAAATGAAAACAATAGATGGAATATGCTTAAATTGACCATGGAAAAATACCCGCTTTTGTAGAGTCTCTACGGGTAACACAAAATAAAAGGAATAAAAGTGTAGAACGTTTCTTAAGATTAGAAGAAAGGTTAAATTGCATGGTCGAGTACATCAATATTTACATTTCGAACATTATTTATTAAAAGACAAGATTACCAAAGTAACAAAAAATTTAGAGGAGTGTACATATAGTTCTTCCATGCTAATTGAATGACACAATAATAGTTGGATGATTGATTTAATGCTTCACACATGAGTAATTGCGTGAAAAAGGCGACAATGGAAACAAGCAAATTCACAAACTTTTGTTGTTGTAGGGTTAAAAGGTTAATGCTTTGATGACTATTGTTGCATTCGAACCAACCCAAGCATTGGAACATTAGCAAAATGTTAGAGAGACCTTAAGATGTACAAAAAAGGTAGCAAAGGTGATACGTACATTGTTTACAATGAAGAGTGACACACAACCTTTTGGAACATCCACCATTGGTACTAATATTGAGAAACTCACAGCAATAACAAATGTGGTTGGTGCCAATTTTTAGGAAGAAAAAATTTGATCAATATACAAAAGTATTAGAATAATATCCAATGAATCAAGCACATGGGTCTCATTTAATAGTGTGATTTGGGTTTGTAAAGGCAAGGCTTCTAAAGTGAAGATTCCCAACTATGCACAAGATGCAAGCATACAAAATGTGCAATTGGAGAAAAGACCAAGCAATGACTAATTGTCATAAATACTCAATTAGCATGCCTTGTATCAATCTTAATTGCACAATTGCAACTCAATAGAACGTAAGAATTAAATGCTACATATTGAAAGACCTTAAAACATTGGCAAAGTCGCTAATATGTAAGACCTTAAAACATTGGCAAAGTGGCTGGTCATTATATTTTGGGTTTAACTAGCTCTTTAGAGCAAGCAATTTCCCCTTGATTTGGCCTTGTTTTACTCTACCTTTTGTATCTAGCTCATTTTGGTGAGCCTTCCACTAGTTTTGCCTTCACTTGAATGATCACATTGCCTCCTCAATCTCAACAATGGTCCCACAACCTCATATCAAAGCAATTCTCAAAAGCAATCAAGACCATCATTCAAGTCCCTATTTATCCTCCAGTATATTTAAGATAGAAGATCATGAAGGCAAGGGAAAGGAAAGGCGTAGAATTGTTTGGCCACAATGTCTTAAGCAAGAGACTTTAAGCATGGTGGACAATCCCAAAGCTGGGGAGCTCAAAGTGGAGAGAGCAAGGAGAGCTAAGAGACAAAACTCAAAGGTTGGGAAATTACACTGGGAGGCATGGCAATTTAAGGATTTTAATTTTCACATAACCTTCCCTATTATGTTAACCCTTCCTCTCCATTTTCACCCTTTCCCTTTGCACACTGCAACTAGTTGATGGAATAAACCATTTCTTTTATACTTTGGGAACATGTTTGTTCTCCAACCCTTCGCTTGTGTGCTCTAGATTTGTCCTTATTCATATGTGGCTAGTTTGCTTGGACAAATCTTTCATCCAAAATGTGAGCCTCCATTTCTATTCCATGTCCAAGTTACATATATTTGCGGTGAATCACCATTACTCTACTTATTTGGGAGGGCATAGTACTTTTTAAAAAAAAAGAAGCTAATGAAAATTCTTCTCATGAACTGTGATGCTTCCACGTTCAAGATCCACTATAGAGAATTTATAAACACACACACACACTTTTTTTTTGAGTGAAATCCATGTAATTTTATATAAGAAGAGAGCTTGCAATTACAACACCAAAAGATCTCACTATAGGAAAAGTAAACAATAGAATTTGTTTATCTAACACACAAACAATTATAGAAAGATTGCCTAAGCAACTTCGAAAGTATTGAATCTTGAAAATTTTGAAATCTCCAAAAACTCTATGATTTCTATCTTTTCATAGAGTCCACAGTCCCCAATACCGAACCCAAGTTAAGAAAATATAAAATCGCAATATCATGGATGGATCCCAAAAAGTTGAAAATGCTTGCCAAAGCAAGCAATTGAAAAGCAAGCTCAAAGATTATGCTGCAAAGAAAGGAGAATTTCACGAGTCAGCTCTCACGTGGAGCCAAGAGCAATATGTCTTCGTGTTGAGAGTTGTCCAAACGGAATAACTCCAAGCATCACCTGCCATAAAAAGACTCCAAGCATCACCTGCCATAAAAAGACCTATTGACAAAGAGGAAGTTTACAGCTCCAAAGCTGTTGTAATTTCTTTTTCTTTTTTTTTTTTTTGTGCGTGTGTGTACGTGTGTGTGTGTGTGTGTGTGTGTGTGTGTGAAGACTCGACAAATCCCGTTTCATAGTAAAATGAAAACAATTTCAATAATGGACACAGAAGAGAACTCTCTGTGAAATATTACAACAAAATTAAGAGGTGTAAAATTTACAAAAGATTTGTGAAATCCTAGACAATACGAACAAGTTTTGCTTTGATAAGTTGTGGCAAGCGTCACTTTTATTGAAAAGGGGAGTCTGCTTACCTACCACCATCCAACAAGAAAACATGGTGAGAACCAACTTGAGCTTAGTTAGGAAGACAGGTGTCATAAACACCCTCCCTTGCTATCGGGGCCACAACTACTTAACTACATACTATAAAGCTATAATGATTGAGAAGAGATGGGTTTACTTATTAAAAAGCAAGACAATTTGTGTAAAAATACAGGAACATTTGTGCAAAATTTAAAAAGAGGAAAAAAAGAAAAAGTTAGTTTATGCAAATAAAATTAATATGGAGGAAAGTTTACAAAGGGAAGGAACAATGATTAAGAATAATGGACTTAGAAGTGTAATTATAAGGGGGAAGAGGGATTTAAGAGGAGCAAAAAAATAAAGCAAAAAAGATTATTACTCTAAGAAAGAAGGATGAATATAAGCATTTCAAAGAGAATTTAAAGAATTCAAAGAAAGAGATTTAAGAATTATTAAAGAAAGAACTTTAAAGAAAGGATTTTAAAAAAATAATTTTTAAAGAGAAATTTAAAGAAAGAATTTCAAGAGAAAATAATTTTAAATAAATACAAACTTAAAAAAGGAAAAGGGAGGGAGGGAAGGGCGTGTTACAACTTTTTTAAAGATGGGGAAATTTGAAAATGTAAAGAAACGCGTGGGGGAGAGGGGGTGGAGGGGGCACAAGTAAAGGGAGTAGAAATATAAAAGAAGGGCTAGAAAAAAGAAGAGAGAGGGGAGGGGGTATTGTGGTTATGTGAGGAAATAATCAATATAAAGGCAAATGCAGAGATACCTGTAAATCATAATTTGAAAGGGTATCAATAGTGAAAGTGTGGTCAATGTAGTGATTTGCGTGGTGAGAATTAACAATTAAGGAGCTGTAGTCATATAGTGGACAAGCAATGAGACTGGCGAATAAGGCATTGCATTCGGCGACCGAGGTACGAGGAGACGATAAGACACTGTAGTTAAGGCTCTGAGATGTGAAACATAATTAGAGGTAAGGATTAACGAGCGCAGCAATCGAGCATGTGATGCGGCAATCGAGCATGTGGGCAACAAACTAGGAGGGGATAAGAAACATAATCAATATGGGGATAGTGGCCCAAGATGGAACAGATAGCTAACGATGGGCAAAGTTCCAAATGTGAGAACGAACTCGTTGAAGAGTTTGGAGAAGCATTAGCAGTAGATACAGGAGGCAAAAGGGGGACAAGAAATTGCATAGCTTGGATAGCGGGAGGAAAACGGCTTAGAGCAAGAGTAGGTGGTGAGTAAAGGCGTGGAAGGAGGCTTTGTAGTCGAGGGGAGGGGAGTTAACAAGAGTTAGGTTTAGTTTAGGGAAAGGGCTTGGGGTAATTGAGTGTAATTAGGAGGAGGTGTAGTAAGGGAGAGTAGTTAAGTAGAGGCGTGGGTTTAATTAAAAAAGTTTTATTTAAAAAAATTAGGAGGAAAGCAAGTGAAAGTTAGGGTTGAAACTAGGGAAAATTGGGGGGAAGAGGGGGAGAAATTAGGGGAGAAGATAGAGGAAAACGTTTGGGGGGATTGATTTAGAGAAACTTAAGAAAATAAAAATAAAAAATTAGAGCTTTAAGAAAAAATTAGATAAAAATTAAGAGGAATTAAGGAGTGTTAGTGACAAAGTGGAGAAAAGGAGAGAGAGCGAGGGGGTTGAAAGAGAAGGTCAGAGAGAGAGAGAGAGAGAGAGAGAACAAAAAATTAAGAGAAGATTTTAGGAAATTTTTAAAGTAATTCTTTAAGGACAAGGTTAGGACAAATTTAGGACGAAATTACGATTAACTTAGGAATAATTTAGGGAAAAAATAGAAAAAAAAATTATAGTGAAAAATAAGAGGTGATTAGGGAAAATTAGAACTTAGGAGAAATTAAGGAAAAACAAGGAGAATTAGGAAAAGAGGAAAAAGAAAAATTGAAGAAAATTTTAGAAAAAAATAGAGAGAAATTATAACAATTAGGAAAAAATTAAGAGAAATAGGGAGAAGTAAGGGACTAATTAAGGTGAAGTAAGAGATTGGGGGATTAAGGGACGTTTGGGAAAGAATGGGAATAATTAAGAGAGAGTTAGGAAAAATTTGAGAAAAACTTACTTTAGAAGTTAGGGAAAGATTGGGAGAGAGGGAAATTGGGGACGTTTAAAGTAGAGAGAGGAAATAGAAGAAAGGACAGGGAAGAGGTCAAAAAACATGTTTCTCAAGAAGGTCAAAGAATTTAACTGCGTAAACGCTAAAGGGAAGAAAGGATTGTACGCTAAAGGGAAGAAAGGATTGTGTGTGTGTGCACGCGCGCGCACACGTCCCGTCATAAGACTAGAATATATCCAAGCTAACAAATTAAACTTCTATAAGACACAACAAAGAAAGAAGGGATTTTGTAAGCAACTTTAAAAAAAATTAAGTTTATTTAAAACAAAAAAAAAAAGCAAAGCTAAGCTTATGTTTACATCAACCCAAGCATACATTTTGATGTTGTTACAAAATCAAAACTTAGTGCTAGTTAGAACATCTTGAGAGCATGCAACCATATCACATGACCATTCCAATGATGCTCTTTTACCCTTTACAAGGCCATTTTGTGATCCATGACTTGTGATCAGTCATGGAAAAATCTCCATATATTGCAGCTGTCCCCCAAAACAGGCTCAAGGTGGACTATATACTTCATTTTGTTCCTGTTTCCAACGAGGTGAGAAATCAACAAAAAAGATGGTACCATGCCTATGACAAACCACCAAAATTACCTGCAAATATGATATTGACTCAAGGTTATCTCATTGAGGTAGACCTTGATGTAGAATTATGCAGATAACACTCTCATAAGTAGCAAGATCATTCGATCAAGTAGGATTTTCAAAAGCATTACACAAATGGAATAAAAAAAGAACATCCACTACTGTTCCTTCTAAAGTGACTTTTAATTAGAACAATCAGATTCTACTCACCAGAGTTTAAAATGAGGTACAATTTTCAAGATAGAATACTGCACTTACTTGGAGATGGTACACATGAGCAGCCAACACTATCTCTTCATACTGGTGGGATTACAAGTCCTTCAGGAATACAGAATGCCAGTGTCAGATGGGACGAGACTAGCCAGAATTATTCACACGATGCCTTTTGAAATAGTGACCTGTACCATTAGCAGGCTTCTTGGATCCTGAGTGGGTAGTCATTCTGGAGAATTGATTGCTAGAGGCATTTGGCACCCTTCCTCTGCTTGCACTAGCATTTCCTCTGGAGTTGCCACCCTTTCTGAACTTACTGCCCTGAACATTTTGGAGCATTGCAGCTTGATGGTTGGAATTCCCTGCCTTTCTCACAACCGTTCCAGTGGATAATGGTTTCCATGCATCATTGTCAAATGCACCATCATAAGACAGTAAGCAAGCAATAGTAAATATAGAGGCCCCATGGATAGGGGGCAGCACCTTGCGGGGATTCTTTATCTGGAAAAAAATTCAGCATCGAATCTTCCATTAAAGACCAGCTTAATATAATGAAGTCAAAAATATGGCCTCCACACTTATTATAAGAGGTACAGACATCCTTTCTATACACATGTCCTTATCTGTGGATAATTCAGGAGAGATACTTCAGCAAGTTTGACGAGCAAAGAATTGCAAGTCAATGGAACAAGTATCGATGGTACAAGGTAATAGCAGTTAGAAGGAATAGAGAAGAAAAAAGGAAACAATTTTCTCTCATACTTCGAGACTTCTCATATCTACCATTCCAGTGATGCAGAGAAGCCATACAGAAATAGGAACTCGAGCTTGGATTTTCTTCTCTCAAGGGAAACTGGATGAAAGACGGAAACAATTTTGCAGGGTTTGGGCATGGCCGTAAGTTTGCTGTTCACGCATAGCACACTTTTTTATAACATGCAAAGAAAGTAAATATGATTCTTTCTGCTCTGTTGCCCAACCAGTATAAATGTTTCCCCTGAAGTGACTTGCAGGACATTACTTAATCCTTCCACTAATCATTCCAATTGAATGTTGCATTTAGATGCATACGAAGCTTGTATGCCATAACAAACAATAGCAATGTTCAACCTAAATTACAGAAAGTGCAACTGCCATGCCTTTGAATTACACCGATGTAATTGAAATAGAGGTTACCTTGAAAGAAATGGCTGCTGCCAACCTCTCCCGTAAGCAATGAAGCTGTGCAGCCTCAACAGCAGTGGCTTGAAACTTGAGCCATCGGTCTACTACAACAGCAATAAAATTGTCCGGATTTGACATTAAGTGTTCTTGCTGCCCATCCAATGCCCCTTCTCCCTCATCACTGCTATCACTGAATTCATCTTTCCCTTCAGAACCATTGCTTCCTGGCTCGAGCGGAGCCACAACCATCTCTGTTGCAAGAAATAGCAACGGATGTGGCTTCACAAGGGTGCTGTTTCTAATATACATCCATGCTTCACTTCGGGTTATCTCATCAAACACCAGTAAGGGGTTACTTAAAGCCTGTTGTCTTCTACTGTCATGATGAACAAGCTGGAAATTCGCAGAGTGAGGATGAATCCTCACTTTCTTGCCCTGCGCAGTTTGAACGATTGCTTTCTGTCCACTAGGAAGGGGTGGCAAAAGAGTCCCAACCATAGGATATAGGCCAGCGACAAGTAATGCACGCACGATTCCAGGATCATGTGCATTTAGGCTGCAAGCACGATGCTCCTGAGGTACAAAACCCTTCTGCACAAGCTCCTTACGCAATTGCTGGCGCATGCCAGCAAGCATAGCCATAGTTCCTGCAGACAAAAAATTTTGCTCACAGAATCGATTCTCTGAGCCCCTTGATTTGGCTTCTTCCCACTGGTTGAATGCAGCAACAACTGCTAAGTGATCACTGTGACCTCCATAAGCAGCTGCAAATTCCCGTCTTGCTACAAATGCTCTTCTTCTCTGCTCTGGAGCAGTTGGCAAAACAAACGGATCGCGATATCCTGCTGCACAAGCAATTGTCAAAGCAGGACCAAGGCAATTTAGCAAAATGCCAAGCAATAACATTTTGCTTGTTGATGGATGTACAGGTAAAGATCCAAGCTGCTTCCCCAACTCAGTCAGCTTTTCATCAGAAGTCAAAGCTCCTATATCCCGAAGTAGTAGTATGGCATTATGAATGGAAATATCATTCGGAGGATCCAATGCCTTGCCCAAAAAGTTTCTTATATCAAAGTTTGAATTCAATAATTTCACCTGCAAACATATGCACTGCAGTTAAGCCTTGACCTGATACTACATACATTTGGCATCAAGATATGAACTTGTAGGATGACAAAAATACTAGACCTGCAAACAAAGTTCCTCCAGAGAGGTTCTTTTGATCTCAGGTACTTGAAAGTCAGGCAATGCAGCTGCTCGAACTTTAGAGTAAAGGTGATAGCAAACACCTGGCTGACAGCGACCTGCCCGTCCTTCCCGTTGTCTGGCACTGGCTTTTGAAATCCAAGCAGTCTGAAGAGTTGAAACATTGCTGTAAGGGTCATAACTTTTCTCTTTCATTCGGCCAGCATCAATAACAAACACAATGTCATTGATTGTGATTGCAGTTTCTGCAATATTTGTCGCAAGAATAATCTTGCGAACACCTGGGGGAGGACTTTTAAACACTTTCTTTTGCTCAACAGAAGGAATCATGGAGTGTAAGGGTAGCAAAAGAAACTTTGTAGTGTTACCAAAAAAGGGGGAAGCTTGCAGCAATTCTCTTGTGCGTGTGATATCTTCCCAACCAGGGAAAAAAATTAGAATAGCTCCATTCTGAGCAGGAGAAATGCCAGCAGTAGTGGTAGTACAGATTTTATATAACAATCGCTCAATCAATGCTGTGTCAACCTCATCTTGGTCAATATTACTGAGGTACTTCTCAAGCAACTCTACTTTTTTAACAGTCGATCCTGAATCATCTTTTGTATTCTTATGTTTCAAAAGCATATCCCTGACTTCCTGTCGGTCCGCACGGTTTGCCCAATCTAGAGCAGTGCTGCCATCTTGTGAAACTAAGTCACAATCCGCACCCCTAGAAAGAAGCAATAAGGCCTCCTCGACTTTGCCTTTGCCAGCAGCAACCATAAGAGCTGTGGCTCCAGTTAAGGAGTGCTGATAATTGCATAATTCTGGACTGGGGTTAGTAGACAACATCTCCATAAGAAGCTCAAAATCATCTTCCAACCAAGCCAAGCAGATGGCTTCATCCATGGCATCAGCATCTTCTTCATTCAAAGGAGAGCTCATTTCATTTCCAATAGATGGTGCATCAGTATTACCAGAACCCTCCCCAACCTCTGTAGCAACAATAACATCCTCCAGATAGAATGATCGCACCTGGGGGGGGAAAGTAGAAAAAATATTGGAATTATAATTTGATTAGCAAAACCTAGACTTTGCAATCAAAAGAGACAGACCACAGGCTTAGTTGAACATCCGCATTGTGACTCACTGGATGGGTAAAACCAGGAATCCTAATGATGGGACAGTCGTGAAAGTATTTTGAGAACAGATCAGCATCAAGGGTGGCACTCATCAATATCTGTTTAAGATTGCAAGAACTCTCAGATGATGAACACTACAGTGAATGAAGTCCAAAAATGAAATTAATTTGTGAGCAGACACCAGACCACAGGGAATAGGCAAGAACAGACCAAACGCAAATCTGGAATCAGAGAAAGGAGATCCCTGCAAGCCAGGAACGGGTGTTGAAAATCTTTCAGAACAAAATAAAAGTCTTAAAATGAAAAACGAATTGCATATGAAATGTTGCAGGTGATAAGATGGTGTTCAGATGTCATGTCACCTGAGTACTATAAGCATGAAATCAGCAAATCGATCTCGCTCATGTATTTCGTCCTGGATAGGCATATTTGGTGAGTCGAGGATAGCTCACAATCCAACTAACATCAACAGAACATGGACTTGCACAAACAAAAGTATCAATCCTCTCAAGATCACTGAGTCATGCAGCCAAAGACTTTTGACATGCACCACCAAAGGAATTTTTTGACCACAAAACAGATACGTTCTCATTATTATTAGAAACAAAGCCATTCTTCACTGTTTAAAACTGTTAAGCATGCAGATCATAATGATATTTCTGATCTGGGAGTAAATAATTCACGTTAAAAACATAAAACTGCCTTATTTTGTTGCAACCACCAAGAGCCACATTACCATGTATACAGTGGTTCCAAGCTAGTCCAATGAGCGGAGGACAAGGAGGGCTAATCTAAAGTCACAAAGGGGAAAACAGGAAGGAGAGGGGGGCCAAGTGGCAGGAGTGGAGAGGGGGTAGGGTCTGGACACAAAGAGACCAGCGAAGCTGGTCCTGCAACCTAATGAACATGTGCTGGGGATCTGGAGTGACATCCTGCAGCAGCTGACATCTCATGGTCGATCTTAGAACTCCTGTATGGATGCTAGGCACAACGAGGTCTCTATCCAAGGTCACATCCTCGCCTATTGTCTGTGTCAAGCTGGTCGTGTGGCATTCTTTGCCGCTCTTAAACTCTTTCTCCCCCCCCGCCCCCCCAAATTCTATCTCCAAGAGCAAAGCTCAAGGGTGAAGTACATCATTTAAGTCATGAGAAAATAACCACCCTAATAGGGCAGAATGAAGATCCTATAAGAAGGCTAGAGAAAATCCAAGGTTGAGCCACCTCAACCCTGTGGAGGACTCTGAGAAGAACGACAAGCCACTCCACTCCCTGAGAAAGACAATTCTCCTCGTAGAGGCTGCGCAGGAAGATCCCCAAATGACCACCAATGTGTGTACATGTCCAAATACTGGCCAATGTGTGTGCAGGGTGGACCTGAGTACCATCTAAGACCTCATTTGCATCTAGATCTCCGAATATGCCATGCTAATATGCCCGTCAAAATCTTCCATGAGGTGTCCACAGAGGCATGTGCAGGTCTGTAAGGAGAGCCCAGAACATCATCCAGAGAACATGACTCCACCAAATGTCATCGAGTCGAAAGAGCCCAAGAAGAGTCATGTCTCTCATAAAAGACATAAGGCCCTGAAAGAGAGAGCCTTTCACTATAGTCCTAACCCCTTCTGAAGGGGCAAGGAAACCGAGAAGGTTTATAACTAAGGAGACTTAGGACTCATCTCACGGGTGCATGAGACAACTTCTCCCCTCCATCCTGCTAGCAATCCAACTGGCCTTAGGATGAGAGGTCAAGCAGCTTGCCAAATGTGAAAAGGCCTTGTCTAGGTGGCTCATCTACTTGCAACATAGGCACTCCCTTGGAAGGTCGGAAACCTCAAGTCGTCGATGGAAAGCCCCTCTATCCAAGGTCTCCAACAACATCTCCTCAAGGAGAGTGTCAGGCTCATCCATGATCAATTGCACCTCCAGGACTCCCTCATTGGGGAGTATTGGGGCTGAAGAAGTTGAGGTCTCTAGAACCATGCTATAATTCGCTCCAATGGAAGCTTAAGAAATAGAACGTAATCGAGTGTCTCTGTATGTGATGTGTCGATTCCATATCATACTCTAGGAAACGATGGTACCAATGGATAAAGAAAACCAAGCGTGGAATGAGACAAATTGGACTATGCTCTACTAGTGCCACTTGGCCTTATTCTGTCTTGCTACCATTTTCTAGAACAACCATTTTCCATTGCTCAGTTAAACATTGTCATGATGGATGGGTCAAAGTCTCAGCATACTGTTTGACTATTTTAGCTGCTAGACCAACGGTGTCCCACAATTGCCTGATCGTATAGTGTTTGATGCCTTAATGGTGAGGTAAATACATCATGTAAAATCTCTCTTGTTGTTTCCTAAAAAAGTCTTCTTCTTTCTCCTTCTTGTTGAGTGGTTCTTTCTCTATTTCTGTTATTTCATAAATCTTTGGCATCTTTCCCCTTTTTTAGCACTTTTCATCAAACCATGCATCTTAGAGCATGACACTAAATTGAAAAGCTTAGAAAGCAGTTCAATTCCATTTAAGTGGATTAAAAAGAGAAGGTCCTTGTCTCTGCTAAACCTAGCTCTTATCATCCATTTGTGACCTCACATAGTACTTCATTCAAAGTGGAACCAATGAGAATAAATAAAAGTTTTGATACTTCAGGCAAGCAAAGGTGCAAATATCAAGTGGGAAGGGACGATACGTCAGAGTAGGCCACTGGTGCAAAAGGCAAAGGCAATCAAGCCATGAAAGTGCAAGAAGAGATTCAATGCATCGACATACAGTTTAAAAAGTACTTCTCGTGGTAAGATACCAGGAAATGCCAAGGATGATGCAGATCATGGACAGCATAAGCCAAAAAGGGCATGTGCATTTACTGCCATAAATGTGGGAAGTCTGCCAGTTAATGAAAAGAGACAGTATACGATATCAATAAAAACATTAGTCATCATAGAGATTATGCTGAGTGAGATGTAAACAGGCAGATGGAGACATGTCTGATAATGGGGATATTTAATAGCGCGCTTCATTTTACTATTTCACATGGTAAACCCCATTAAGACATCCAATTCAGCTCATGATGCAGCACATGATGCATTTAGACCAGAAATGACAGCCACATGTATGCGGTGTGCCTTCGTATGACGTATCTTCTCTTATATTCATGATACTGCCAGTGATAGCCAGACACTAGCAGCAAGTGTTTTTTCGGAAATCATATGTAATTATGATACAAATATGATAGAGTCTAATTGTGATACATCTTGCATGAGCACTTTCACCTGAAATAGAGTTCTTAGAGGCTTGTCCTGATGATGATCCAAATAAGGTGTTCTGTTATGGACAGATTTCAATTTACCTTGTCACTCAAGCAGAGGTATGAGATGCGGAGAGCCTTCAATCACTGTTGTTTGAAACAATACATGCCTCAATGAGTGCTTAGAGATGATACGTGTATGGATGAGAGGGATTAGAGGTTAGACAAAGACTCCTGGCAGTCAAGACAACCATGCCCAACCCAGGTGCAACAGAGACCCATCCTCACACATGTTTTCAATTGTTCACCAGCTTATTACTTTTCTTACATCCAATCATGTGCATTTGGCGTAACTTGAGACTTAGGGTTGTATCTTTGCGTCTCTTTTTTAAATGTGATGTGGCCTTTGTGCTGAGAGTCATGCAATCATGAGTCTTTTTTTCCCATGAAATAGACGCGTATTAAGTATGATATAATCATGAGTTTGGTCGTGCCATGTCTCAACAAAAGCTCACTAAAGGCAAGAATACTACAAATAAGTAATATATCATTAGAGCCTAGTATTGGCATTGGCCTTTGGGGTGACTTTTGATAATATGCTACATGAGTGGAGTAGTTGAACCACTTTTCAACTACAAATCACTTTCCTCATGCTTACACTCACCTTTACTAACCAAACAAAGGCTATCAATAAGCCGAGCTTCTAGGAAATCCATGCAAAGCCATCACAAGCTACCAAAACTAGGGTGTCCTTCTCTGATCATCTATTTAACAATTCCCATTCAGTCTCTCAAAGAAGCATTATCTCTACTATTGTACAAATGCACGTCGTTTGACACAACACAAGTCAAGTTCATCCTCATCATAGACCATGCTAGACAGACTCCCACCGAGCTTGTGGCATATGAAGTGCACTAGAAGCTCAAGCATGAAGAGGGAGAATATAGCGATAATGGGCATCTTTGTGTTCATGAGTTAGACATCTCAAATGGTGTAATCATGCCACCACAAACAAACTTATATCACATGAGCAATATAACATAATAGAAAGTGAAAGTCCTCCTCTGATTATGGGATGCCTTTTGCTCGTCCTGTCTCAACACGTAGTCAGTAAGAGCATACTCGAAACTGCCCGATTGAGATCCTCAAGGCACATGGGAGATGGGTCCAAATAATAGCCAAGGAGATCCATAAAACTCTCCTTCAAGAGCTGCAAGTAGTGATCTCTAAAGAACCTGAGTTTTACCAAAGCTTAAGGGGAGCTAGCCATTCCTATACGTGTGAAGTTGTAGAGATCCTCTGTGATGACTTGATTCACCTCGTGATAGGTGAGGGGAATGGGCAGGGTCTCAAGGCTATACCGATACGATGACAATTTGTCCATATGGAGTCTAGGCCTACAACCATCTGCAAGTCCAAGCGTACCGACTCCTCTAATCTCACTCTGTCGCTAGTGCCATAGATAAGGTCAAGGCCAGCGCAGGTAGCATACATCATCTCGATGTCGTGGTGTCAAAGTCCCCGACTCTATGGTGTATTGTGACCACCAAAAAGGATGCATAACATTGTACAAGAATAGCCCCAACCTCTGCTAGTAGGATATGGTGTAATACAAATGGCTTGCTAAGAATCCTCCGTGCAAAATGTAGAGCCTCTTGTCTTAAATAGATCTAGGCCCTAAAAATGGCTGCCATACACCCCAAAAGACACGCAGGAATTCAAAAGACGTGCTTCTGAAAAGACAATTCTTTCAGCCTTGAGTAAAAAGGATATTGAAGTGCGGAAAGTGCTAGGTCAATCAAGCTGACATTGTAAAGTAGGCGGTTTGCTACATCTTTTGGAGATCCCGTCTAAAAATGGTAAAGTATCTCCATGTATTTTATTGTTGGATTACCTAGGAGCACAACTTTGCCTAGGTTATCATGGATCGGTCAACCAAGATGGCTTAATTCATTCCAACAAATAAAGAGCTGGATTAGCAAAGCTATATGTGAAGCATATTTATAGAGTGTATGGGGTCCAACCAATGTTGCTTTAAGAGGTTGGAAACTACCTTGACATGAGCATTGTGGATCATCCACAAAGTGATGGTCAAACTAAAAGAGTCGATCAAGTCATGAGGATGTGCTTCGAGCATATGTAAGTGAAGACAAACTAATTGAAAATAGCAGTTACTGATATTAGAATTTGCACATAATAGTGACAAACCTTCAACAACAGTTTTTCGTCCATTCATGACGATGTATGGATTTCAACCTAGAGTCCCGATTGCAATAAGACTTGAAAAAGAGAAGATTCAAGCATCCAAATGGACCAAGGAGTCAAAGAGAAGAGACTTGGTCCGGGGATCATGGAAATGAGAGTGAAAGCACTATCGCTCAACTCTAGCAAGTCCCCTGCTCAATTGGTCCTGCATGGTTGGTGGCATCGTGAAAATCAGGCCATAGAAAACAAACCCCAAATATATGAAGGATGTTAGAATTATTGGCATATGACCAATGTAATCCATAAGTGAGTTAGGGGCACTTTTCCCTCACTAGAGGTTTTCCTCCCTAACCACAGTTGGTGGGTTAGTGTGGTTTTGTCACTCAGACAAAACCACCTCCACACTTGTAGTTCTCTTATCGTATCTATTGCACCACGTTTTGCTCTTTGCTCCCTTGCATCTTCTCTTGCTCTGATTCCAACATTTGGTATCAGAGCACAACCTCCTGCACCTGCCTTCTCCTCCATGCCCGCATGTCGGAGCTCCAGCCAGCGTACCTGCTTGCCCGTATAGACTCGTACGACTGTACGAAATTCTGTACCTACAAGTACAATCGTCGTTCAGCCCTGCAATCATGTCGCCATCCAACCGTACAACTGCAACCTCCGTACACACGCCGCATACAATTGCAGCTTTCCGTATAACGCCTGCCATCTGTACCCTCCCGTACTATGCTAGATATCTCGTCAGCATCGTACATCACCGATACAATCCGTCCATCGCCGCACATCCTATCAGAGTCGTACAATCCGTACATCTTGTTAGGTCCGTGCAACGTACGACACACTCGCCAAGCAGGTTTGTAGGAGATGCATTCATCCGTACAGCACCTACGCCATACACTGTACGGTATCCGTACAGCGTGCCAGCATATCTGTTCGTACTGTCGTTGAAAATTCGTACAGCCAGCAAATTCGTCCGTACAGCCAGCAGATTCGTCTGCACAATGCCCATCAGCTGTACAATCCGTACATCTTGGTAAGTCCGTACAACGTACAACACACTTGTCGTACAATTTTGCAGGAGACGCATTCATTCGTACAGTACCTACACCGTACACAGTACAGTATCCATACAGTTCAACATATTCGTCCATACTGTCGTTGAAATCCGTACAACCAGCAGATTCGTCCGTACATTGCCCGTATGCTTCTTTGTCAGGTCGTACCAGCCTTCCGTACAAGTAGCGTCACACACAGTTTAGTACCCCTTTCTGTACTCTAGGGACCTTGGGTGTGCTCACAAGCACATATTTGCACTCAAATTGCAGTTTCAGCTTGCAGTTGGGACATTGGGTGTGTTCATTTGCACACATTTGCAGATTTGGGGCTTTTGCAGGAGAATTGCAAATTTGGTCAAAATTTGGGGCTCTTGGAAAATTTGCCCTTTTTTATTGCAATTTCCCTGTGGAAATTTGGGCTTTTGCAAGCAACATGCAATTTGGAGCTTTTAGTCAATTTGCCCTCTTTCAGTTGCAATTTCTTGCACGAATTCGGGGCTTTTGCATTTTGGATGCAATTCGGCAGTGGACAGATAATTTGGGAGTTTTGCAAGCAGTTTTGGACTCAGTTTGAGTCACATTGCAGACATTTGCCAATTTTTGCAGACAGATTTTACAGATTTTGGGCATATTTTTTGCAGACTTTGATTGTGCATCTTACATCCCAAGAAGGGATTTCACTTGTCAGGTTTGCTGCATTTTTTGAGTTGTCTGACAGATATGGCTCAAAACAATCCTAATGAGGTTTTTTGTGTCCTCACACAAGAGGATAAGTTCAATGGCACCAACTACTCCTTATGGAGTTTTATGGTTCGCAACATCTTAGTTGGCAAACATCTATGGGATTATGTCAGCAGAGATGAGACAAGGCTAAAAACTGTGGTCGCACCTCAAACTCCACGTGAGCACAAGCTCTTTCAGTCATTTCCCTTTCTATCAAAAGGTTTATCGTTCCTCACATTCGGTCATGCAAGACCTCGAAGGCAACTTGGGATATTTTAGAGAGCTTGTTTGTAGCCAGATATGATGCCCGGGTCTCATTCCTGAAGAGAGAGCTATCTCACACACATATGGATGAGGGTGATTCCATGAATACTCACCTCACCAAGCTTTAGGATTTGAGGGAACAATTGCTGAATATAGATGAGATCATTCCTGATTCAAAGATGATTGCCATCACTCTGAATTCTCTTCCTGAGTCGTATCTCAGTTTTCATACCTCGCTGAATTTGTCATTGAGGAAAAGTACCCATCCTCTCTCCTGTCACGAGTTGGAAGGACTCTTGTTGCGGGAAGAGCAAACAAGAAAGAACATGGCCACAGGGGCTGGCGAGCATGACATGCTTTCAAAATTTAGGCCCAAAGGGCAAGGGCAGCAAAAGCAACATGCAAATCAGCGTACACATCAGCATAAAGCTGATTCCGTACAGCCCTCACAAGGCTAAAGGTGATGCAGAGACAAAGAGGAAGGGTATTTGTCACTACTGCAAGAAGCCGGGTCACTACATTGGTGAATGCAAGAAGAGAATAGCAAAGGAGAAGAAAAAGGATTCGGGTATGGATGTCTCACATGCATCAGCCCCTAATGCACATGAAGGAGCGGATGTTACAGAGGATTATGCCTTTTTGGTCTGCATTTCAGATTTTCAAGTGGCTGGTCCAGATACTACAGCCACTCTTGAGGATATGACTTATGCCTTCCTGACTTGTAGCTATGACCCTTTGAAGGATGCATGCACTTTCACTGTCAATGAGACATTGAACACATGGTATTTTGATAGTGGTGCATCCAAGCACATCACTTCAAGGAAGAGTCTTTTTGCATCTCTGCATGCACCACCCACTAAAAAGAAGGTGACATGTGCAAACAATTCTTCTTATTTAGTGTGTGGAGTGGGTGATATTATACTTACCTCCACGGATGGCACAGATTTCAAAATTACTAATGTTCTTTATGTGCTTGGTATAAAGAAGAATTTACTTTCAGTGTCCTCTCTCAATCAAGGAGGATTTCAGGTTATCTTTGATGATGCTAAGTGTGCAGTCTGAGACAAAGAAAATGATTATGTTTTGATGTTGTCTAGCACTTTGTATTGGGGTCTTTTTCAGCTTGATGTTTATGAGAAAAGATCCGATCTTGCACTTGCAGTAAATACTCCCACTGCTGCCATGCAAAATGCGGAATTACAGCATGCCAAATATGGGCACATGAGCTATGGTATCTTGATGACACTTCAGATGCATGCTATGGTTGATGCATTGCCTCCTTTGGAGTCACCTCCTCCTCATGCCTGTGAAGGATGCATCCTCGGTAAGATGTATAGATTTCCCTTTAAAAAGAATGGTGCAGTACAAGCTACTCGCAAATTACAGCTCATACATAGTAATGTCTGTGGTCCCATGAGGACACCTGCTTTTGGTGGTTATCTGTATTATGTCACATTTACAGATGACTACACAAATTATACTTCGGTCTATGGCTTGAAGAAAAAATCAGATGTGTTTATGCATATCAAACACTTTGTAGCCATGGTTGAAAATGAGACAAGACTCAAGGTGCAGACACTTTGCACTGACAGAGGGGGGGGAGTATATGTCTCATGAATTTGAGGCATTTTTGAAGAAGAAAGGCATCACACATCAACTTACATTGAGGCTTACACCTCAGCAAAATGGAAAAGCTGAGCGAAAAAATAGAACTCTCATGGTAATGGATAGATGCATGCTCACTAGCAAGAAGTTGCCTCACAAATTTTGGCTTGAAGGCCTCATGTGTGCCAATTATGTTTTGAATCGAGCTCCCACAAAGGCTTTAAAGACAATCACTCCCTATGAGGCTTAGCATCAGAGAAAGCCTTCTGGGATGTTGTGGATTTACCACCAAGAAAACATGCCATTGGTACCAAATGGGTTTTCAAAGTGAAAAGGAAGCCAGATGGGTCTATTGATAGGTACAAGGCACGGCTGGTTGCCAAAGGCTATGCACATCTCGGATGACCACCATCCACGGCTGCAACTTATGTTTGCCTTAACGGGGACTTATGGAAGAGGTTTATGTCAAACAACCTCCTAGCTTTGAACTTTCAGGCAATGCACTTCAAGTTTGCAAGCTGAATAAAGCTTTATATGGGCTGAAACAAGCTCCACGTGCATGGTATGCCAAAATTGATGCCTTCCAGGCAAGTAAGGGGTTATACAATAGTCCCACTAAAAGCACCCTCTACATCAAGAAGGATGGGGGGGATATTTTGGTCATCATTCTTTATGTAGATGACATGCTGCTCATAGGGTCAAATGAGGAAATAATTGCAGATTCCAAGGCTTTTTGACATGACAAATTTGGGCATGTTAAATTTCTATTTGGGGATCCAGTTCATACAAGACAAGCGTAGCATTGTTATGTCTCAATACAAGTATGTGCAAAAGCTCTTGGATAGGTTCAACATGCAAGATTGTAAGCCTACAGTCACTCCCATCGAGCCAGGGCTTACTATGAATGATGCACGTGAATCAGTGGATGCCACACTTTACAACCGAGCTATTGGAGACCTCATTTATTGTGCAATACACGGCCCGATATTCAGTATGCAGTATCTCAGGTGAGCAGGTATATGCACAGCCCAAAGACCACATTGGCAGCCTGTGAAACGCATCTTCTATTACTTGCAAGGCACAAAGTCTTATGGCTTGATGTTTCCCAGGGGGTTGACTTGTAGATGCATGCTTACAGTGACTCAGATTGGGCTAGAGACTATGACACTAGGCAGTCCACAAGTGGTAATTATTTCTTTTTGGGCAAATCTTACATTTCTTGGCTGAGCAAGAAACAATCTACTGTGGCTACTTCCTCATGTGAAGCCATGTGAAGCTGAGTACAAGGAAGCTTTCACAGCGACACACTTGAATGTGTTTGGTTGCGTCGTTTGTTTGCTGATCTTCATCTCTTATTGGAGGGTCCTTTAATTCTGACTGATAGTCAGAGTGCTATAGCAGTGGCAAAGAACCTTGTGTTTCATGCTCGCACAATGCACATTAAGGTTCATTATCATTATGTCAAAGAGAAGTTGCATGCAAGGGAGATCCGTATGATCTATGTGTCAACACATGACAATGATCATACATCTTCACCAAAGCACTTCCAAGTGAGAAGTTTGAGGCATTTTGCACTGCTCTGAACTTATCTCCTTTTGGTGATTGATCATTTCCTTGTACATCATCACATTGGCACTATAGGGGGGTGTTAGAATTATTGGCATATTCTAGGTAGTGACCAATGTAATCCATAAGTGAGTTAGGGGCACTTTTCCCTCGCTAGAGGTTTTCCCCCGTAACCACAGTTAGTGGGTCAGTGTGGTTTTGTCACTTAGACAAAACCACCTCCACACTTATAGTTCTCTTATCTTATCTATTGCACTACGTTTTACTCTCTACTCCCTTGCATCTTCTCTTACTCTCATTCCAACAAAGGATGTGACGATCCATCCACGAAAGAAAGGGTGAGCCAAGAAGCTGGAAACGGCTCTGAAATGATCTTCGAAAAGACAAAGGTGATGACCTCGGATCTCATAGTAAACAAGGCATCTGAAAGTAAATTGCTTCTATGACTCAATCTCTTGTAGATCACATAGGGTTCATCATATGCGGCCCTCTCTAGGCATGCCCTTAGCCCGTCTAGTCTCAATGCATAGTCGGTGTGAAGAAACAAGGAACTGCAAAATCCTCCATGAGTGGGGGAGGTCCATGTGTAGCCTGGTGGGTCGTGAAGCCCTCCTCTAATATCTGTAGAAGGTAAGCTTCACAAGAAGCTCGCTAGGGGCTAGCTAGGTCCTATATGTGCGTTGTTGTATGAGATCATCTCGAATAACCTGGTTAGCCTCGTAATAAAAGAGAGAGATTAACGTTTGCCAAGACCTCCAGAGTGTGTGAAACCAAAAAAGACGTACAAACGGTATCAAGACTAATAAGGAGTGATGGAACAAGTTATTTCCAAGGAGAAGTATACAATATACAAATGTAATTACAATCAGGTACGCTAAAGAAAACAATGACATAGCAACTATTGTATTGCACCTCTTTGTAAATGTCAAGTACTAAAGAGTGCATTTCTTAGCACTAGGGAGAGGTGACACATTTTATTCAGCCCATCATTAGAGATACCGAAAAATATAATTGATCTATCAAGCGTCTAGTTGTTTCTCATCTCCTAAATGCTTCTAGTTAGAATCTCTCGTCAAGAAAGGAGGACTTCTTAGGTAATTTCTTCGGGTGGAGGTATACTGCCCCTTTTAAACTAGGTGGCCTCTATTATATATTGAATGGAGGTAGCATCTCTTTTCTCAAATATCGTATGCTTGCCTAGTGGTAGAATTTGTCAACTCATTAAGAGCTTTCTTTAGTACGGAATGAATGCATCTAGAAAAGGGATAAAGAAAAGGATAGCAATAAAGAAAGAAAGGGTGGTTAACTATTTCAATATTGTATGCTGGCCTAGTGGTAGAATTTGTCAACTCATTAAGGGCTTTCTTTAGTATGGAATGAATGCATCTAGAAAAGGGCTAAAGAAAAGGATAGCAATAAAGAAAGAAAGGGCAGTTAACTATTTCAATATTCTCTCTCTTGTAGCTCAAAAACTCGTCTCTTCACTCACATTAACCTTGCAAAACACTCAAACAATGCTTTCTCACGGAACATCAATCTATAAATCTGAAATTCTTACCACAATAACATGGGTTGCATTCAAAGCCTGAGCAGCCTCCAATGCCTCTTTAGCCGAGGTTGGTTCATATATGGTATCAGCATTCACTAGCTTTCTCAAAAGAACTCCATTTGTGCAAAACATCAATGAAGAATGACTTCCACCTTTTGATTCTAATTGTATCTGCAAATTCATAAAGATCTCAAAACTTGCAAACAATACAAAAAGTTTCCATACTTTTGGGAGCTCCTATGAGACATGAATATGCAACAAATATAGCTCTAATTTCTAAAAACTTACTTGATATCCTACAGTCTCGCCAAGAGGCTCTCCTCGCTCCGTCGCAATACGCTCAGACACTGAAAGATCACACTTAAACAATCTCAAAACAGTTTTTCTTTATATATGACAAATTTCATTACAACTTTTTCAAAAAACATTTTACGAACCTGATATTGCTGAAATGCGACGAGGTTGTGTACATAAAATTCTACAAGATCTACCTTGGCTCCACATGTGGTCAAGGATAAATTGGGGTACCTGTAGCATCATGCAAATGCATTCTCAAGTAGCTAGATGTACCCGAATGTGAGAGCACACAATGAAGTAACTTCTCTATACTTCTACGACGTGTCAAGCGATATCATTTGGAATGCATTAACAATGTCCTTTCGTATTGCAACATCGTAAACACACACTACTAGATACTAAACAAGTGTTGTAAAAAACCAATATATACTAGATAGATATTAAGAGCTTAAGAGTTAAGAAAAAGAAAAACATCCAAAATTTCGGTTCCCAATAACTCTTTACTACTATATGAGTGACCTCACTATATCTTTACAATCGACCATGTGGCAAGCTCCTTCAAGAATAACACCAAATCAAAGAGGTAATGAGAGCTACTAAATTTGTTAAGCTTGCTAGTGTGTGTGAGTGGAGAGAAACTGTCACAGGGACGTGAATTTCATGTGAAGCTAACCCCATGGTTACTTTGGACGAGGGGACTAGCCTAGAGGAAGCACCCACTTCCTAGAAGTCCCTAGTCCAATTTTCAGTCCACCTACTAGGCCCAAATGCTAAGAGTTGAGGGGTCTAAATGTTGGGCCCAAGGGAAGCCAATGTTTCATTGGTTAGGAGGGGTTAGGACTTTAATGTGGGGGCAAACCAACTGTTTCATTGGTTTGGAGGGTTAGAGCATCTGCACCAGAACTGCTGGCACGCAATCCAGGACCTGATTTCTAGTTGGTACATCATGTTTTCTTGATTGAACGACCCATTCTGAAGCTGTACAGGTTGTTCTGCACCTCCAGAGACCCTGTTGCAAATATTTTAGCCTTTCTATCCCGTTTCTAGCTTCTACACCTGTGAGCCTTGCTCTTCCTTCTCTTCTCAGCTCTCAGAATCTGTATCCTCACTTTCTCTCTCTTTTCCCCTTGATTGGAAGTCATTTCTACACCCTGGGGGCCTGGGTAGAGGATAGGTGCAAGAAAGAGCTTGCCCCTCTTCCATGAGCAGTGGGTATGGATATTCTGAATTCCTTTTGGTTTGCTTTTGCTATCGTGGAAGCTTGTTGCGTTGCATTTCGTTGTTTGGAGTTCTTTTTGGGCATTCCAGGTTGTAGGTAGAAACCCAATCATAGAGGGTATGCTTAGTGGGTGCCAGAGGAACAGATTGGTTGCAGTTTGATGCCTTGAGGCTATTTGAGCACTTCTGGGGATTTGCTTTGATGCCTTGTTATAGTCAGGTGACACAACTCTCTGGTAGTGGAAAATGCAAGGAGAACAGTATAAGGGTGTGCCCTTGTTGTGAAGTAGAATTCCACTTTTGAAGAATTAAATAAATACCGAAAGGGGCGCCAAGGTATTTGGGGCCAGTGTGGTGTTTCGTGTTTGGTTCATTGAGCACGGGCATTCTCGCCTCCATACAGTTTCTTTTTCAAAGTTGTTTCTAAGTGGTTTTGTGTTTAAGGAAGTGGTTCAAAGAGATGCAATGTGCCTACAATGACATGGATGCTAAGCTAGTTACATTTTACTTCCCTTTGGTTTACTGAAGGCCGGTTTCAGTGGTTCCATTGCCGGAATAGTCACCATCTTCCTACAGAGGTGAGCCCTGGTAATGTTGGGTGAAGAAAGCCCCCATTGCATCCCAGTTACAACCAAAGAACCAAACAAGCATGTCACACCGTGAGAGGTCCTTGACTATCTCAGAGCAAGAGGAAGACAAGGCATCAGAGAGTTTTGAGGAGGACCATAGCATCAGCGAGGGTGATGAGGAGCAAGACAGAGGGGAACAGCCTGTTTCTCCTGCACATGCCACTGAGGACTCACAAGATGAGTACATTAGGCAGAGGAGCTTGATCCCAATGCCCTTTTTTAGTTGCGAATGCAATGAGCAGTGGGAGCCTTGTCACAGTTGCAACATACTTTCATGGAGATTATGCAAACTCCTACTACTAATATTGTTCCTCCTGGAAGCAAAAAGACAGCTCAGAAGAAGCATAAGAAGCATAAGAAGACTCAGAAGCATGTATCTTTCAGTGGACAGCCACCAAAGATGCCCACAGTCACCCCTATAGCGGGTACTGCCAATAACTTTCATTCAGTCAATCAAGGACAGCAAGTCCTCCCTCAGCCCATGATGCATCCAGGATATTTTGGAGGCTCAGTTTTTCAAGCAATGGTAGGACAGCCCACAAAAGGACTCAGTATGCCTGGTACACATACTTGGACAGTTTTCAGCCAGGAATGCAAAATTTCCAGCAACAAATGATGGCGGTATGCCAGCTGCAAATGCCAACATGATGTATGCAAACATACAGATGCAGCCCAAAATGCAGATGGGTATGCCAAGAGTGATGAGTGGTTAAATGAATATGCCACAGATGCAAGGAATAGGACTTGGAATGGTCAATCCAGCTATGGGAGTTGGCAGTAATGCACAGAGTTTGGGCCAGATGACGCCACCTTATTTGCAGCCACCTATGTATGACAACATTGCACCCAAGGGCAATTTGAAAGACTACAAAGAGGGTGGGGCTTCTATAAAATTTGAGACATTCAATAAGACTCAGGACAGGCTGAAAGCATTGACTTTTGTGCAATTTGATGCTGCCTATGCTGGTGGGAACTTCACGGAGTCATCAAAGGTCAAGAAGGCAGCCACATTCCTCAAGGGCAATGCACTTCAATGGTGGACCAATTTGCTCCTGCAGGGTAAAGCCCCTAACACTTGGGTTGAGTTCAAGCAAGTTTTCTCATCTGCTTGGCTCACCACCACTTTTGAAGGTGGACATAATGACAACATCGTATAAGCTGGATGCCACGAACTGTAAGAACCTCGAAGAGTACAATAAAAAGTTTTGGGAAGCCTTGCTGCCCGTGAGTTCTTACAGGTGTGGGGAGCTGTCCAAACAGATCGAGAAGTATTGTTGTGGGCTGCCAAAGGAAATTCGCAACTACTGCGCCAAAACCAAAGTCTCCAATATATCCCAACTGGTAGAAAACGCCACAACAGCTTATGCCCTATTACAGGGGAAGACTTCGGGCTTCAAGGGCAGCCACCAAGAAGCACAAAAGTTTAGGGGGAGGCCACAAGCATTTCCGAAGATTTGAACAACCCATCAAGTCTAGATTTGTTGCAGGACAGAGGCAAGGATCGCCTCGAAAGAAATTTTCAGAGGAAGAGAAGAAGACCCTCTATGATGCCAACAAATGTTTCATATGCAAGGAAGAGGGCCATCGAGCACATGAATGCCCACACAGGAAGAGAAAGTTTTCCTTGTCAGATCAGAGTGAGTGGATCAGAGTGAGAACAAGGGAGAAAAGAGGGATGACCAGTGGGGTAAGAAGCCCAAACCTACTGCTGGTCTTATGCCAGATGTCATTGGGGCTATACAGAATGTGGATGCCATGGACTTATGCACAGCGTGGGGTAAAATCCGTGACTAGACCGCTCTATTCTTCTTTGATCCAGGCGCGAGAGCCAATTTAATTTCTCCAAAGCTGACTAGAAAATTGGGCATAAGGGCAGATGAGATGGGGCCACTATGTGACGTAGATCATGGCACAATGAGCCAGTTACACTGATCATTGGAAGCTCCACGTGCACATTCAA
Organism: Dipteris shenzhenensis; assembly: GCF_047967505.1. Lineage (NCBI taxonomy): Eukaryota > Viridiplantae > Streptophyta > Polypodiopsida > Gleicheniales > Dipteridaceae > Dipteris > Dipteris shenzhenensis. The sequence goes on along the minus strand of NC_141627.1, from coordinate 44,969,771 downwards.
AGCTACGTGGACACTTAGGAGTTCTACATTATACCACTAAATGGGTGTGATGTTTTGCTAGGTATACCTTGGCACCACAAGAGGGGAGCACTTTTAGATGCCAGAAACATAACATATTCCAACACCCCCCCATGAAGGCAAGGTGAGAGACTACTGGAATGGAACCAAGAACAGAACATGACAATGACGGTCATCAAAACTGTGCATGCCGGTCTAGAACTAGGCATGGCTCCCACACAATCTCAGAGGCAAGTGGGCATGGCTCAGAGGCTAGAGAGCATAACATAGAAAGCTCATCTAGCATGGCTCAGAGGCTCATCATGCATGGATGCATGACCAACTCAGAGGTCTAGGAGACCAATGCACCAACATCCTGGAACTCCCAAGCCAGGCCTGATAAACAAATAGACCTATCAATGCCAATACATAACTCCCACAGCACATCCCCCTCTTGACTCCAGGGACTGACTAGAAACATGGAGTCACACCCCATGAAAGAAATACATCATTTTAGGAGGACAATCCAAGGCAGAGGATCTTTATTGACTCTTCAAACATTCTTTTTAGAGGGACTACTCAAGACAGAGAACCTTTAACTCAAACAAATGAAAAATTTAAAAGATTTCATTCATTTTATGCATAGCAAGGGCAGAGAACCCATGAGCCCGAAGTAGCTACCGCACAAGAGTGTGCACATCCTGATGTAAAGAGGTATGTCGGTCAAGAACCAAGCGAGAATGCCCTTGAATGATGTGTCGATGAAGGCCATAGAAGCAACTACCAAGGGAGATCGCGTCATGACTCTCAATGTGCCAATCGGAGAGTCACCGAATGCGCACAAGTATTCAAGGGAGCTGCCCAGTTGAAGATGCAAATCGTGGGTAGCTCAAATCAGATTCACGAGCACCGCGAATCGGGAGCAAAGTGAGGGCAGCTCAGCTCAAATCACTGGTGGAGGTCACAGAAGTCCAAATCTAAGCAAAACATGCCAAAAAGGAGCCTAAAACTGCTCGGAATCGCCTCCTGGCAAGTTGTACGGACTCCTAGCATTGTCGTGCATCCGCCTGCAGAGATTTGTACGGATGTACTAACAAAATTTTGAAAAAAAAATCTCGAAATGGTGCGGGACAAGGTCGTTTATGTTTGGGCAATGCCAAAATATAAAAAACGTTAAGATCGGACCTCAAAAGGTCAAAAAACAGCCAATGGACTGCTCCAAAACAAGTTTTTGGCGACCAACTCACGAGGAATGTCCGCCAATGTTGAGGGAGAACCACAAACTGATGCGGGTGAAACCGGCCTCTAATCACTCAGAGGGCAGTAGAACTAAACCTTTAATCACTTCAGCACTTATTTACAGCTCACAAAGCATATATCACAACCATTAACCATCGCATAATCACCATTTGGCATTTACCCATTTGTTCACAAACAAAACCACTGAAAAAGGGATGGAGGCTAGAATGCCCCTGCTCAACAGACATAGACAAGTGCACCCGATTGGCCCCAAACACCGTGGCGCCCCTTTCGGTATTTCTTTATATTTCACAGTGAAATGATTACAAGTTGCATCTGGGAGACCTTCCCTGCAACTGAGCACGCAGCCCCAATTGACTAAGCCTTCGCAAGGCTTTCAAGCATATCACACCATCACATAAGTGCACTTAACCCGTAGGCTCAACCCAAAGGCATTCCCTTTTCCGAGTGCAATTCCATTGGCTGTCCAGATGCAATCACACTGCACCCCAGCTGCACTCTCTTTGAGTGGTTTCCAGATGGCATTCACAAAGCTTTTCAAAGCTCCAAAATAAAATCAGCAAAGTACCCAACCAAAGAATGACTCATGTAGCTCTGCCTGGGCACCTGCGAGCCAAGAAAGAGGCGGCACACGAGGCCAACCAATAGCTTATGGCAAAAAGAAATTGCAGTAGCAAAATCACAACTCACCAAGCCCTGAAAACTCGAACCAAGTCCTCAATCGCCAAGAGGACAAAGTAGCCAATGCCCAATTGCATTCTCAGCCAAAGAGGAGTGCAAAGGCACGAAGAAAGAGCATTTACAAGAGCCGTCCAGCAAGAATTCCACTGAAAAATGCGAAAAGAAACACTTCTGTCGCGAAGAAGTGGGAGTTCTTGGGCTCAAAAGAAGTGTGCTTCAGAGAGGAATGCATTGAGAAGGTTTTGGAGAAGTTTCATCGCCGGAAAGTCCTCCAAAACTGAGAAAAACCAGTCAACCAGCGCGTCGGACCACTCGAAATTCAACAGAAAGCTGTAGCTTTGCAAGAGGAGAGGCCCAGGAGGCGGTAGAAGAAAAAAGGTCCAGAAAAAGCCACTTTTGCAAATTCGTCCAGCAAAAGAAGTGCTCAGCTCTGCCCGTTCTACCAAACGCACGGAGGGAAAAGCATATCACTACGAAGGGGAGGCAGAGGGGAAGCCATCGGGCCAAACGGAAGTCGAGGAATCCAAACGGGTGAGGAGTTATGAAGAAAAACGGAATTCAGCTGGAGGAGGCTGAAAAACCAGTCCAAAATCTCAACAAAGGAAGAAGATGAGAGAGAAAACCACACATGTGAAGTTTTGAAGGCCCAGGAAGGTCCAGGAATGGCAAAGGAGCATGTAGAAGGCACTAGAGCCACCTGGAACTCTAGGGGGGCCACTGAAGGTACATGGCCCTCTAGGGGGCCCATTAAAAATGCCACATCATCATTTCCCAACAACCACTCTTTTAATTCCTTGGAATGCCTTTGGGCCTAGGGATTAATTACGCTTATGTGCTAGGCACCATGCCGCGTTTAATTACACATTATTAAGCCCATGCTTGGACTTTTAAAACCAAAGTTGTCACGGTCTTGTAGTACATTAAAGTACCTAGAATTTCACGCCCCCGTGACATACCGCTCTCTTGAAACAGCAAACCACAGTTTGCTGCCCCAAAACACAGGAGCGAGCATGAAATATAGCATAAAAGAGTATACAAGAAAGCCGCAGCTATAGTATACAGAGATAGTGAAAATATGGCTAGGAGAGGCATGCATCCATCCATATATATACTGCTCAAAATCTATGTCATCCTCGGCGATCAATAGTCAAGATGCATCAATATCATGAAGTCTCACAGCAGAAATACTGTCAGCTCAGTATCTCGGATGAAACATACAGTGTCATCAAGCGACCTCATGAAATCATAGTGAGCCCGTCTGTACTGAGGGAGTGGAGGTGCTACCCCCCTCTCGAACATCAGGTAATGCTCCAGACGCTCGCTCTGCTGAACTACCTGTAGGAGCCCGGACCGCAGTCGGCTCTAATTGGAAAGCGTCAAGGTAAAGCTGCAATATCCCAAGTGAATCTGCCAGTTCACCTTCCTCCATCCATTTCGCATCAAGTGATGGGTAATTTTGAAATTTTACCAAGTAGCGACGGATAACTTTACCCTTGAGCTTTCTATCTCTGTGTGCCAGAATCTGCTCTGGGACCAGAAGTTCATTCTGTTCTTCCACTTCAGGCTGCACCTCATCAGGTACATCCTCGGGAATATCTCCATGATATTGCTTTAATAAGCTCACATGAAAGGCATTATGTATCTTCCAATGCGGAGGCAACTTCAGCCTGTAAGCTACCTCGTTTATCTTTTCAGAAACCTGGAAAGGACCATAGTAACGCATGTTCAGCTTTGTGTACAACCTTTCCTTGCCTTTCTTATTTTTCAGCCTTGCCTTCTGAAAACGCAGCAAAACCCAATCACCTTCTGTGAATACCAATTCCCTGCGGTGCTTATCTGCTGCTCTTTTCTGCTTGTCTTGACTTCTTTGCAAGGCATATTTGATCTTCTTGTAAGCCTCTTCAAGGCTTTCCACAAAACGATCAGCTTCGAAGATTTTCTCTTTTGTATGCAAAATGGGAGGTATCTTCCTGGCACCTTCCACTATTTCAAAAGGTGCTTTACCTGTGGATGTGTGCACTGTATTATTATAAGCATATTCCAACAAAGGCAAATAATGCTCCCATTTGCTTTTGTGGTCTGAGACATAGCATTTAAACATATCCAAGATGGTAGAGTTTTCCTGCTCTGATTGTCCATCAGACTGAGGGTGAAAAGATGACGAAAAATTCAGCGTAGTGCCCATATTTTCAAACAGTCCTCTCCAAAAGAGGCTGGTCATCCTCGGATCTCTATCACTGATTATGGATTCAGGCATCCCATGATACTTGAAGACATGCTGCAAAAACAATTTGGCCATTTGATCTGCTGTAATTTTCTTTCTTACTGGCACAAAGTGGGCTTGTTTGCTAAACCTACAAATTATTGTCCACAATCCATCATGTCCAGTAGGAGTACGTGGAAGATCAAACACAAAATCCATAGCTATGCTTTGCCATGGTCTATCCGGAATTGGCAAAGGGTGTAACAACCCAGGTGCCTTCTGCCTGTCAAACTTTACTTTCTGACAAACCATGCATGTTCTCACATATTCTTCCACATCTTTCCTCAAAGATGGCCAATAAAAGTATTGCTCCACTGCTGTAATTGTTGCTGTAATTCCCCTATGTCCTGCATATGGAGGAGCATGACTTTCCATTATGACTTTTTGTCGCATTTGATCAGTGACACAGAGTCGTCCATGCATCAAAATGAAACCCTCTTTCAACATATAGTGATCATGCCTTTGACCATCAGAAAGCTGTTCATAAATAGTTGAAAAATCAGCATCATTAACATACTGATCTTTCATCACATCTAACACATTGTTGTAAGCAATGCTCACTGCTGAAACACTGGGTTTCTTGGAGACTGCTTCAGGCTGTGGTTTCCTGGAAAGTGCATCAGCCACGACATTTTTGTTACCCGGCACATGTACAATTTGAAAATGAAACATTGAGAGGAAGTTAGCCCATCTCATGTGCTTTTCAGATAATTTTCTCTGCGTGAGAAAATATCTAAGTGACTGATGATCTATCTGCACATAAAAATCAGCTCCAAGAAGGTAATGTTTCCATGTGGTCAAAGCATGTATCACTGCTAACATTTCCTTCTTGTATATCTGCAAGTACAATTCAGCATCTTTGAGAACTCTACTCTCATATGCAACCACTCTGCCATCCTGCATCAAAGTGCCTCCTATGCTGTTTCCACATGCATCACAAGTTACAGCAAAGGGTTTTGCAAGATCTGGCAAGATAATAACGGGTTCATAACACAACTTTTGCTTCAACTCTTCAAAAGCTGCATTTTCCTTTGGTCCCCACCGAAACGGTACAGCTTTCTTTTGTAAAGCATGCAAGGGAGAAGCAATTTCTGCAAAGTACTTTATAAACCTCCGATAGTATGAACACAACCCAAGAAAGCTTCTGACTTCATGCAGATTTTTCAAAATTGGCCAACTCCTTATGGCCTCAACTTTTGCAGGATCCATCTTGACTCCATCCTTTGACACTATATGACCGAGAAAATGAATCTCATGCATAAAGAACTCACTTTTCTTGGTGTTTATTAATAGCTTGTGTCTTTTCAACTCTTGAAACACAATAGTGAGGTGTTTCCTGCGCTCCTGCTCATTTTTAGAGAACACAATGATGTCATCGAAGAAAGTGCCCATAAACTTTCTGTGTGCTCTAAAAATTCTGTCCATCATTCTATTGAAAGTGGCAGGTGCATTAGTCAAACCAAAAGGCATCACAAGGAACTCATATAATATACCTTTGTAAGACTAGAATAAGTCCAATCATACAAATTTAGAAATTTTGTTGTTCTAAAGATCAAAAATCTACAAAGAAAATAAAAGAGAAAAAAAGAGAAAATGAAAGAGAAGAAAAAAGAGGTAAACAAAAACTTTTATGAAAAGCAAAAGAAAGACATACTTAGCAAGCAAAGCAACACTTATGTCGTCATCAGTGCCCAAGCATAAGCAGCTATACTGGGTTTCTAAAGACCCACGGAGTCTCTTGGGCAAACCCAGTGCTTACTAAAATACGTCCACCAAAAAAAAAAAAAAAAAAAAAAAAAAAAGAAGAGAATGAAAACAAGAAATAAAGAAGAAACGAAGCAGGTGACTTAAGCAAAAATAAACAAGCAAGTCAAGAAACAAAAACTTCCAAAAAACTAGAAACTCTCTCTCTCTCTCTCTCTCTCTCTCTCTCATTTAAAACATAAAAAGTTAAATGGCACTTTACACTTTATGTCTCGTTTCTGCAAAGAGGCAAAAAATACATTTCTAACTTAGAAAGCACAAGTATACTCAAACAAACTCTCTTTAGAAACTAAAAGAAAAACGGGCTATTCAGCTCCCCGCTTTTTGTTTTCAGCTTATGTTCAATCATTCTAAACAAACCTAAGGCCGAAACACCATAGAAAAAAGACTTCATATCTAAGAAAGTGCGAACTTTTTTCATTATTTTCCTTGGATTATACCTCTTGTGTAATAGTAAAGTGATCAAATTACTACAATGAGTGATAAAAGCCTCCTTAGTTGTACAAAGGCGGGAAAATCTATGGAATTGGGAAGAAATGACTCCATATTTTGCCAAATCAGAAATGTTTGAGTCAATGTGAGGCATTTTTATAATGTGTAAACCACTATATTCAGGTTGTTCACGTTTATCGTATATATCAACCTCTAATCCTATGGTAGATTGAGAAAGTCTAAGATCTAAGAAAATACAAGAATCCCCTCTTGAAGTGCAGTTCAGTTCACAAGAGTCACGAGGATAGATTCCTTCTCCAAAAGCTCTAGCGTCTTTGTACATAAAGTCTTGAAAGTTAGGAACATCTGGTACAAATAAATCATCTATAAAACGCCTAACTTGACTAAGCTTATGTAAAATGATAGGACAGGTATTGATAGAAATAAGACGTTGCATAAACTCAAATTCATAAGTGAAAAGATAAAAGTTTGCTAAAAAGACGGCACAATTAGTGCCCATGGGGATTCCTATAACTTGTTGAAACAAAGAATCACCTATTGTGATGTAAAGATTATCTAAAAGAAAATCTATCCAAGAGCAAACATCTTCTACACTTACTACCTTTGTGTATCTTTTCTTTTTAGAACCTATGTCATGATCTTTATTTTTTAGCCACAAAAAGTCAAAGCATAAGGCTGTTTTCTCAACTTTTAGCACTTTGCATCTATCTTTGTCAAATCTCATCTTGAAAACTTCAGCCACTAGCTTTTTAATTCTAAACTTCAGGTCTTCCAGCTCAATCTTTGTGTAAAGCGTCGTAAAATCATAGGTTTGAAGGAGAATAGGAGACTCTTTTTCCTGAATGCTTCGAGAGGAATTAAAAAATTTTACAACAGGAATCACTCCTACAGAGTCATTTAAAATCCAGCTTGAGTTTGAGGGGACATCTGCCTCTTTTAATAAGTCCCTCCAAAGTTCATGGACACTAGGCAACATGGCTTTGAAGCAGTAGCTTAGCCATTTAGAGGCATTCGTCAAAGTAGTCTCACAAGCAGCTGCAATAAATCTTGGCTTTTTTGGAGTTTTGTGAAACTTCCAAGCAGCACAAAGAAAAGGTATGCTTGGATTGCAAACAAACCCAGAAGACTTGCAAAAACTCTGATGTTTTGAGATCAAATCCTTTTGAGAAACTAAGGCAGGGGCGTAAGTTTTGGCAGATGAGTTCACTTCTCTCAAAAGACATTCTAGGTAAAACTTTTTGCAAATAAAAACAAAGTTATTGGAACATTTGTCCACATAAGAAATGACAAAATTCCTATGGAATTTTCGAAGAAGAGTTTCATCTTCTTTAGAAAGATGGTTACTTTTCTTTGAGCAAATAACCGAAGGGACTTCTTCTAGTTTCAAAGCAACTTTCTTCAAAATCTTCCCTTTCCATTCTGATAAGATATTTTTAACTCCTAAACATTCTTCTAATTGCAAAACAAACTTTGAGATTCCCTTATCGATAGCTTTTAAAAGGCAAGACTCTTTAAAAGAGTACAATCGAAATTTTGTGCCTTTCATGAAAAGGTCTCTTAGGTTACTAGAAGGCAAAATTGAGGTATCAGTTGTGACTACATGTCCTAAATCAGCATCAATAAAGCTTTGGAATCTCTTACTTTTACAACAACAAGGTTCTTTAAGGATAGAAGATTTTGAATGCTCTGAAAGCCTTTTACCTATCTCTCCATAGTTGAAAGCCTTTTGTCCTAAAGTTTTTACATACTTCCAAGCTACTACTGGATGCTTCCAAATTCTTCTCACAAAATGAGGGAGAGAATCCATTACTTCAGGAGACTTCAAAATGGAGTTTAAGCCTATCTTGTCAAGTGAGGGAGAAGTAAAAATACAAATCAAGAGTTCCTTATTTAGATAGACTTCTTTGCTTTGAAATGAAGCTTTTACTTTTAAGAAGCGATCCAACGAAGTTTTAAGTTGTATATAATGGAGCTTATTTAGATTCAAATCCTCAAAAGAGAAGTTTTCCAAGGTGTATTGAAGTTTAAAAAGAACTTTGACATTATATTTTTCAAAAACTTTTATTGAAAAAAGACCCAGTGACATTAATCTATCTAGGTAGAGTAGTCTTCTTTTATAGTCTCGAGAAGCAAAAACTCTTGGAACTGAGGAAGTTAAAGGAACTAAAGGAGGAGGAAGTGGAGGAAGAGGAAGTGAGGGAGACAACTCACGAACTACATGTGAGATTGCAGGAGAGCTAGGACAACCTCGTAACATAACTTTAGGTTTCCATACGATGTTAGGTGTATGACTATGTTGGTAATGATGAATGTTAAAGGGCTTGATATGAGTTCTCCACATCAAAGGGTTCTTTTTGGAGGTTCTTTTATTTTTACGAAGAGTTGATTTTCCTTCCAAATTAAAACCTCTTGGGAAGAAAGTGTGTAAAGTTCTCATCCAAAACAATTCACGAGGACGAGCAGCCTTGTAAAAGTCCTTGGCACTATTAAAATGGCCCTCTATATGCTCAATGGGAAAGCAACGAAAAGATTCAAAACCAGACTTTGCCATTGCTGCATATAAGGGTTTTGAATTCTCAATTAAGGAATTCTTCCTATAAACTTTTCTAGCTTCCCTAACATGTTCTTGAAAACGAATAAAAGCTGTCCTATAGGTTTGTCCTACATAAAGCATATTACTACTATGTATGTTATAGACAACATAAATTACTTGCGTGGCATGAATAGGACTAATAGAAATAGAAGTCTTGAGATGCTTGTTTCTAAGACGTCTTAGTTTATTAAGAATTCTTATGTTATTATTAGTATAATGAGTGCTAACTAATAAAGCCTTAAAGTTAGACCAATTAATGTTACCTTCCCCAAAATCATGAAGATTATTCATGTTTGACCTAGCTAAAAAGTTATACCTTTCTCTATATATGTTTCTTCTTACTTTTTTGTTTTGATTTACCGTGCTAGACCCAACTAAATCACCTACCAAAGAGACAAGACCATCACTAGAATTTCCAATGTTGTTCAGTGAGGTCAAACGATCCAACATTGGGGAACTTGCTTGCACTCTCCCTGCCCATCCCAAGGCAGTTTCTCCCTTGCTATATCCCCTAACTCTAGCAGGAGCGAGACTAGTATTTAGGGGGGGGCTTGCTTGCACAGTCGTTACTCGTCCCAAGGTAACTCCTCCCTTACTACTACAAGGGAATGTCACAGGAGCCAGATGACATCCCAGGAGATCGCCCTGTTGGTTTCCAAAAGGCGAATTCATCATAGCATGTATCGCTAATGCCAATATACCCCCAAACTGGCGATTACAGTTAGGGTTAGCCAGGGCCCCAAGGCCACTGTAAGAGCTTAATCAACCTAGAAGCACCAAAGAAAGAGAAAGAGAAAAGGAAAGTTACCAATAAAATTTAAAATAAATAAATAAATAATAAAGCGGTCATACAGTGAAATAAACCAAGGAGAGCAACGAAAACAAAACACAAAAGCAAACTTTTTAAGGAAATAAAATAAAAAATAAAATAAAATTAAGGGGAAGAGAGAGACAGAATTAAAAAATTAAAAAAAAATAAAAAAAAAAAATAATAATAATAAAATAAATAAATAAATAAAAATAAATAAATAAATAAACAAAAAGAAAAGAATTAAAATAATAAGAATGAATGAGAATAAGATTAGCTGTTGGGGCTTCTGCACCCGCGTAAGATAAAACGATGTAGTTGAACAGCTGATCACCACTTGGACGAAAATTCAAAGAATTTGCATGTCCGCTAAGGTGATAGAAAAATATACCTTTGTAAGACTAGAATAAGTCCAATCATACAAATTTAGAAATTTTGTTGTTCTAAAGATCAAAAATCTACAAAGAAAATAAAAGAGAAAAAAAGAGAAAATGAAAGAGAAGAAAAAAGAGGTAAACAAAAACTTTTATGAAAAGCAAAAGAAAGACATACTTAGCAAGCAAAGCAACACTTATGTCGTCATCAGTGCCCAAGCATAAGCAGCTATACTGGGTTTCTAAAGACCCGCGGAGTCTCTTGGGCAAACCCAGTGCTTACTAAAATACGTCCACCAAAAAAAAAAAAAAAAAGAAGAGAATGAAAACAAGAAATAAAGAAGAAACGAAGCAGGTGACTTAAGCAAAAATAAACAAGCAAGTCAAGAAACAAAAACTTCCAAAAAACTAGAAACTCTCTCTCTCTCTCTCTCTCTCTCTCTCTCTCTCTCTCTCATTTAAAACATAAAAAGTTAAATGGCACTTTACACTTTATGTCTCGTTTCTGCAAAGAGGCAAAAAATACATTTCTAACTTAGAAAGCACAAGTATACTCAAACAAACTCTCTTTAGAAACTAAAGGAACTCATATAAGCCAAATGAAGTGCGGAAGACAGTCTTGTAGACATCTTCAGGCCGTATCCTTATCTGATGGTATCCACTTTTAAGGTCAATACGACTGAACATTGAGGAACCTTCCAACCGATCCAATATATCATCAATGCGTGGAATTGGAAAACGGTTCTTAATTGTGACTTTATTCAAAGCCCTATAATCAATACACATTCTCCAACTGCCATCCTTCTTTTGCACAAGCAACACAGGGGAACAGTAAGGAGAATTACTTGGCTGTATTAATTCCTTTTCCAAGAGTTCCTTCACTTGTGACATTATCTCTTCCTGTTGTGCCTTACTGACACGATAGGGAGGTATATTAGGCGGTGAGCTTCCTGGAATTATATCAATTTGATGATCCTCGGGCCTCTTGGGAGGTAATTCTTGAGGAAGTGCATCTGAGAAACAATCCTGAAAATCTGAAATAAAAGCAGCCCTTTCTCTATCTAAAGCAGAAAGAGTAGAGCCTTCCTGAACTGGTTGGCTGTCCTCTTTGACAAAAATCAAGTACGCTGAAATATGACGCTTTATAACATTGGAAATACAAGAAGCTGAAACTACAGGGATGGACTCCCCTTTCAACTTTACATCAAGTACATGATTTTTGCCTCTATGAGTTAAAGAAATCTTCTTGTTTCTCATCTGCACATCAGCCCCCACCCTGTACATCCAAGGCATCCCAAGTAAAGCATCACACTCTGGCAAAGGCATAATGTAGAAGTCCTCTGCATCCTGATATCCCTGGATATGCATCCTCAACTTGCCAATGATAGGAGTGACAGATGTGTTGAGTTCAGGGTTGGCCATATCACACATGCCGGATGGCCCCATTTCCTCAGGCGCGATGCCAAGCCTTCCTGCCATATCAGGAGTTATGAAATTTGCCTTTGCCCCAGAATCAAAGAAAAACAAACAATTCTGATTTCTGATTTTTCCCCATGCTCTGCACATCTCAGTCTTTTTCATTTCCTCTTCATCATGTGCATGTGGCAAACTCCCAATCACATCTGGAAGAAGTCCTGCGGAAGGTTTAGGCTTTTTGCCCTTCCGATCAGCCTGTTTATCACCATTCTTATCATCATCTGACCTGTCTCTTTTCTTGAATGGGCAATCATAAGAGCGGTGTCCCTCTCCTTTGCATATAAAACATTTGTTTTGCTCCATGAGTGTCTTTTTCTCTTCATCAACAGATAACTTGGTACGGGGCTGTTTATTAGGCTGTCCACGCCTTTGACCAGCTTTGAATTGGGCTTTTCCTCCCTTTTGAAATGGTCGTTTGCCATAATTTTTATTTTCAGATTTGATATCCTTATCCTGGTGTTTCGCAGCCCGTTTGTTGTCTTCTTTCTTGCTGTCCATAAAGCCCAAATTCTTCTCCTGCATCCATGCATATGCTGTCCTTGCATTCTCAATTAATTGAGTCATAGAACCCACCTTGGTTTTGATGCAATAATCACGTAGCTCACTAGGCAATCCACAACAGTACCTCTCTATTTGCTCTTTCAAAGAAACATGCCTGTAAGAGCTCAATGGCAGCAAAACATCCCAAAACCTCTGGGTGTAATCATCAAGATTCTTGCAAAGTTTGTATGACAAGTCATGCCAGTGTGAAAGTACTTCAACTTCAAAAGTTGGAGTAAGCCAAGTAGAAGAGAACACTTGCTTAAATTCCAGCCAAGTAGTAGGTGCATCTCCATGAAGCATAAGGTTAGTGTACCACTTAAGTGCATTGCCTTTCAAAAATGTGGCAACCTTCCTCATCTTGGATGCTTCTGTAAACAAACCCCCAAGAAATGCAGCATCAAACTGTTGAAGGAATGTGAGGGCTTTGTACCTGTCCTGTACTCCATTATATGTATCAAACTTGACATGAGAACCACCATCCTTAAATTCTTTATATACATTTGATATTGGCTGTCCCAAGGATGGCTGTATATTTGCAGCATTCCCTTCACTAGGGAGAGCCATGCTTGGCTGAACATTAGGCATGGGAGCATATGCTGTGGCTTGCATGCCTGGCTGCATTCCCACATTGTCATACATGGCTTGCTTTCTATGCCCAATTGGCGGTGAAATCAACATAGCATCAAAGATAGAATCTGTACCAAAATATTCAGGTTGCTGCCTCAAATATGGCTGAGGTGGTTGAGCCACATTTATGGACTGCACATTATTATTTTGAGGAGTAGAAATACCCAAACCAAGGCCTTGTGCTGGCTGCTCATACTGTTGCACTGGATGTACTTTTTGTACCTCTTTCTCAAGTGCTCTTTTGGGCGATTCCTCTCTCTTGGAAGTCACTTTCTGAGTCATTTTTGATGGCTGTCCCTCATGGGAAACTGATGCATGAGTGTGCGGTCCGCCATGAGAAGCTGATGCATGTGTGTACTCACTCTTTCCGTGCTTGTGCTTTCTTGATTTCTTCTTCTTCTTGGCATTTGTTTGCACAATCTGAGCCAAATTTTGAGCCAGCTGAGTCAAAGCAGTCACTGCACTTGCAAGCCGTGCATTCAACATAGTAGCATCATCTGACTCACTGCTAGAACTAGTATCACCGTTGAGCTCAGTTGTAGCTTCATGTGTGGCCTGCTCAAAAGGCATTTGTTGTGCTTCCTGCAGCTGTACACTAGCTGGATCATTAAGGCTTTCCTGCCTTCTCCTTTGAGGAGTTGTGGAGCTCTCTTGCTCATGGGTACTCACCATGTTTATGGTTGTAATATTCAGCTGTCAAAAAGTGCAGCAAAGATATCCTTCCACCAAACTACCGAGGCCCACCTCTTAAGAAAGAGTGTGTGGTATCCCGGCAATGGAACCAATGAAACCGGCCTCTAATCACTCAGAGGGCAGTAGAACTAAACCTTTAATCACTTCAGCACTTATTTACAGCTCACAAAGCATATATCACAACCATTAACCATCGCATAATCACCATTTGGCATTTACCCATTTGTTCACAAACAAAACCACTGAAAAAGGGATGGAGGCTAGAATGCCCCTGCTCAACAGACATAGACAAGTGCACCCGATTGGCCCCAAACACCGTGGCGCCCCTTTCGGTATTTCTTTATATTTCACAGTGAAATGATTACAAGTTGCATCTGGGAGACCTTCCCTGCAACTGAGCACGCAGCCCCAATTGACTAAGCCTTCGCAAGGCTTTCAAGCATATCACACCATCACATAAGTGCACTTAACCCGTAGGCTCAACCCAAAGGCATTCCCTTTTCCGAGTGCAATTCCATTGGCTGTCCAGATGCAATCACACTGCACCCCAGCTGCACTCTCTTTGAGTGGTTTCCAGATGGCATTCACAAAGCTTTTCAAAGCTCCAAAATAAAATCAGCAAAGTACCCAACCAAAGAATGACTCATGTAGCTCTGCCTGGGCACCTGCGAGCCAAGAAAGAGGCGGCACACGAGGCCAACCAATAGCTTATGGCAAAAAGAAATTGCAGTAGCAAAATCACAACTCACCAAGCCCTGAAAACTCGAACCAAGTCCTCAATCGCCAAGAGGACATAGTAGCCAATGCCCAATTGCATTCTCAGCCAAAGAGGAGTGCAAAGGCACGAAGAAAGAGCATTTACAAGAGCCGTCCAGCAAGAATTCCACTGAAAAATGCGAAAAGAAACACTTCTGTCGCGAAGAAGTGGGAGTTCTTGGGCTCAAAAGAAGCGTGCTTCAGAGAGGAATGCATTGAGAAGGTTTTGGAGAAGTTTCATCGCCGGAAAGTCCTCCAAAACTGAGAAAAACCAGTCAACCAGCGCGTCGGATCACTCGAAATTCAACAGAAAGCTGTAGCTTTGCAAGAGGAGAGGCCCAGGAGGCGGTAGAAGAAAAAAGGTCCAGAAAAAGCCACTTTTGCAAATTCGTCCAGCAAAAGAAGTGCTCAGCTCTGCCCGTTCTACCAAACGCACGGAGGGAAAAGCATATCACTACGAAGGGGAGGCAGAGGGGAAGCCATCGGGCCAAACGGAAGTCGAGGAATCCAAACGGGTGAGGAGTTATGAAGAAAAACGGAATTCAGCTGGAGGAGGCTGAAAAACCAGTCCAAAATCTCAACAAAGGAAGAAGATGAGAGAGAAAACCACACATGTGAAGTTTTGAAGGCCCAGGAAGGTCCAAGAATGGCAAAGGAGCATGTAGAAGGCACTAGAGCCACCTGGAACTCTAGGGGGGCCACTGAAGGTACATGGCCCTCTAGGGGGCCCATTAAAAATGCCACATCATCATTTCCCAACAACCACTCTTTTAATTCCTTGGAATGCCTTTGGGCCTAGGGATTAATTACGCTTATGTGCTAGGCACCATGCCGCGTTTAATTACACATTATTAAGCCCACGCTTGGACTTTTAAAACCAAAGTTGTCACGATCTTGTAGTACATTAAAGTACCTAGAATTTCACACCCCCGTGACAGCGGGAGTGAGCTGAACTCACAAACGAGGACCAAGAGCAATCACTGGGACACCGGATTACTTGATGGTGAGGAACCGTGGCGAGGCTAAGGAAAGGGAGGCTCTACCTTAGAGGAGAGGGGAGCTTCCATTTGCGGGCTTCTCTCATCCTCTAGATAGAGCAAGAAGAAGGGGAAGGTAGGAAGGGAGGCTTTGATACCAAATGAAGGAACATAGTGGAGAGAGGGAGAGAGAGAGAGAGGAAAGGCTAGGAAGAGAGGAAGTGATACTCAAAAGGAGACATAATGAAATGGAAATGAAATGACTAGAGCAATGAACAAAAATGAAAGTACTCACATGTAGACCAAAGAGCTTGTAGCTTGATACTTGATTGGTATGACACTAGACAAGTACAGCTCTTATATAAGAGCACACAAATACATATGAACACCTATGCACATCCTCAGGTCGTATCTTGATCTGATGGTAGCTACTCTTCAAATCTATCCGGCTGAACATTTATGACCCCTCTAACTTATTCAAGATATCATCAATCTTGGATATCGGGAATATGTTCTCAATGGTTATCTTATTCAGAGCCCTATAATCTATGCACATCCTCCATTGTTATCTATCCAAACGACATCGCTTCATAAAAGCCAAGTACAGCTTCATAGGATACAAGACAGCTGACAGCTTTTAGGATCACATTTGGCTTGTTGGATTGAAAAATGCACGTGCCACCTTCAATTGGACGATGGACAGAATATTCAGAGAGCACAAAGCTTTTGTCGGGACATTCTTTGATGACATCATAGTGTTCTCTAAGAACAAGGCTGAGCACAAAGAGCACTTGGCAATTGTTTTTGCAGAGCTCAGGAAGCATAAGTTGCTGGTTAATGCCAAGAAGAGTGAATTTTTCATGCACAAAATCCATTTTTGGGGGCACATAATATAAGATGGATCCTCCCAAAGTGGAAGCCATACAGAATTGGCCACCATTGAAAAACATCCATGAAGTACGGAGCTTTCTTAGCTTATGCTCGTACTACAGACGGTTTATCCACTATTTTGCTGAAAAAGCATCGCCTCTGCATGCCCTACGGAAGAAAGGAGCGTCTTTTAGATGGGGTTCTAGGAAATTGCAGCTTTCGAAGAGCTTAAGGAGAAGCTATGCTCCGATCCTGTCATAACCTTGCCAGACTTTCGCAAGCCCTTTGCTGTCCAGTGTGATGCATGTGGGAACAACATAAGAGGAGTACTTATGCAGGACGGTAGAGTGGTTGCGTATGAGAGCAAAGTGCTCACCGATGTTGAGATGAATTTTGGGATATATGAGAAAGAGATGGCAACTGTCATACATGCTCTTTCTACTTGGAAGCATTACCTCTTAGGTGCTGATTTTTATGTCCAGACAGATCACCAATCCTTGAGGTACTTTCTCACTCAGAGAAAGTTGTCAAAAAAGCACATGCGGTGGGCAAACTTCCTTTCGATGTTTCATTTTCAGATTGTGCATGTGCCTAGCAAGAAGAATGTCGTTACAAATGCACTTTCCAGGAAGCCAAGTCCTGATGCAATGTGATGCCATGAAGGATCAGTATGCCAATGATGATGATTGTGCAAGGATTTATGATCAGCTGGTTGAGGGCAATGGACATGAGCACTATATGCTTTAGGATGGATTTCTGATGATGCATGGCATACTTTGTGTCACAAAGCAATTGAGGCCAAAGATTTTGATGGAGAGTCATGCCCCACAATATGTAGGACATCGAGGCATTGCAGCCACAGTCAAAGGTGTGGAGCACTTCTTCTACTGGCCGACTTTGGGGAAGGATGTAGAGGCCTATGTCAAGACATGCATCACTTGTCAGTGTCAAGACATGCATCACTTGTTAGAAGGTAAAGTATGATAGGCAAAAGCCGGCTGGATTACTACAGCCATTGCCTATTTCAGATAGACCTTGGCAAAACATTGCCATGGACTTTATCTTCAATCTGCCTCGTACAACATTAGGACATGATGGAATTTGGACCATAATTTGCAGATTCAGCAAGCAGGCCCACTTTATTCTAGTGCGGAAGAAAATCACAGCAGGTCAGATGGTGAGATTATTTATGTCTCATATTTTCAAGCAGCACCGGATGCCTCAAACGTCAGTGATCGAGACCCCCATATGACCAGCCTTTTCTGGAGAGGTTTGTTTGAGAACATGGGCACTACGCTGAATTTTTCATCTTCTTTCCACCCACAATCAGATGGACAGTCAGAAGAGGCATAATCTACTGCCCTCGATCTTTTCAAATGCTATGTTTCAGACCAGCAAACAAAATGGGAGCAATTTTTGCCACTGGTTGAGTTTGCCTACAACAATATAGTGCATTCTTCCACAGGGAAAGCACCCTTCGAAATTGTGGAAGGCGGAAGAAAGGTACCTCCCATCTCTCCCATCTTGCACACCAAAGAGAAGATCTTCAAAGCGGACAGATTTGTGGAAAGCTTAGATGCAGCCTGTCAGAAGGTAAAAACAGCCCTCCAAAAAAGCCAGGAGAAGCATAAAAGAGCAGCAGATAAGCACCGATGTGAATTGGTCTTTAAAGACAATGATTGGGTGTTGCTGTGTTTTCAGAAAGCAAGACTTAGGCAGATGAAAAGCAAGGATAAGGTGTACACCAAACTGAAAATGCGGTACTATGGACCTTTCCAAGTCTTGCAAAAGATAAATGATGTAGCTTACATGCTGAAGCTGCCACGCCATTGGACAATTCACAATGCCTTTCATGTGCATTTGTTGAAGCCTTTCCAGAGAGATGTGCCAAAGCATATGCTTGATGAGAAAGAGCTTGAAGTGGAGGAACTGGATAAGATTTTGGTTCCGGAACAGATTCCGGCACACCGTGAAAGGAAAGTCAGAGGTAGAGTTTCCAGAAGGTATCTGGTTAAGTTTCAGAACTACTCAGCATTGGATGCCGAGTGGATGGAGGAAGGTGAATTGGTAGATTCACCTAGGGCATTGCAGCTCTACTTGGAAGCATTTCAGCTCGAGCCCACTGCGGTATAGGCTCATTCAAGCTGCTCACAGAATCTCTAGAGGTTGCTTGGTGACACTAGAGGTCTCACCTGAGGTACTGGTTGCTGACAGTATTTCAGCTGTGGAACCTCTATGATGAGTGTACTAGTCACTCCACATAGGTGATGCATTGATGTATGCTCTTTCATTGTTGTTTATTTACTGTATTTTGTAGCAACAAACGAGTTTGTTTGTTGTCTTAAGAGGGGGCTATGTCATGGGGACATAAACTTCATGTGTAGCTAAACCCGTGGCTACTTTCGTGGTTACTTTGGCCGAGGGGACTGGCCTAGAGGAAGCACCCACTTCCTAGAAGTCCCTAGTCCAATTCTCAATGCACCTACTAAATGCTAGGGGTTGATGGGTCTAAATGTTGGTCCCAAGGAAAGCCAATGATTCATTGGTTAGGAGGGGTTAGGACTTTGATGTGGGGACAAACCAACTGTTTCATTGGTTTGGAGGGTTAGAGCATTAATGAGGGGCCATGTGGCAATCCCCCATGAAAGATTCTTCCCCCCCTTCACCCTCCTACATGTTCTTCAACGTAACTTCATTGTTGTACGGCTGATTTTCATCTTTCTCAAGGTGCAAGGACCTTGGTTGTTGCTGCTGCCCACCTCCCAAGGTAATTGGAAGCTGTTTTTGCTGATTTCAACTTAGATTTTGAAGCTGGAACAGATGCCCAGGGCTGGCACGCATCCCTAGGCAGCATATCTGCTGCAATTCGACCTGCTTTTGCTGCATTTCAGCCCATTTTTGCTGCTGGCATCCCAAGGCAGCTCTCCTGCACCAGAACTACTGGCACGCAGTCCAAGACCTGATTTCCAGTTGGTACATCATGTTTTCTTGATTGAACGACCCATTCTGAAGCTGTACAGGTTGTTCTGCACCTCTAGAGATCCTGTTGCATATATTTTAGCCTCTCTCCCGTGTTTCTGGCTTCTACACCTATAAGCCTTGCTCTTCCTTCTCTTTTCAGCTCTCAGAATCTGTATCCTCACTTTCTGTCTCTTTTCCCCTTGATTGTAAGTCATTTCTACACCCCTAGGGGCCTGGGCAGTGAGAAAGAGCTTGCCCCTCTTCCATGGACAATGGGTATGGATATTCTGACTTCCTTTTGGTTTGCTTTTGCTATCTTGGAAGCTTGTTGCTTTGTATTTCAATTTTGGAGTTCTTTCTGGGCATTACAGGTTGTAGGTAGAAACCCAGTCATAGAGGGTATGCCTAGTGGCTGCCAAAGGAACAAATTGATTTGCAGTTTATGCCTTGAGGATATTTGAGCACTTCTGGGATTTGCTTTGATGCCTTGTTACAGTCAGGTGACACAGTTGTTGAGATATGCCTTAGTTTTGACCCTGGCATTGGAATTGGATGCAGGCACAGGCCAAGTGTTGGCTCTAGTAGTGGAAAGAGAATAGTATATGGGTGTGCCCTTGTTGTAAAGCAGCATTCCACTTTTGAAGAATTAAATAAATACCGAAAGGGGCACCAAGGTATTTGGGGCCAGTGTGGTGTTTCGTATTTGGTTCATTGAGCAGGGGCATTCTAGCCTCCATCCAGTTTCTTTTTCAAAGTTATTTCTAAGGGGTTTTGTGTTTAAGGAAGTGGTTGAAAGAGATGCAATGTGGCTATAAATGACATGGATGCTAAGCTAGTTACGGTTTACTGCCCTTTGGTTTACTGAAGGCTGGTTTCAAAAACAATATTGGCAAAAGCTTGAGAAAGTTGAGATGGACAAAAATCCCAGGTTTTGTAGGAAAACCTAGAACTCCTAGTGTGATAGGTGGCATAGTGCCACATCTACAATGCAAAAATAAAATAAAATCTTGCACCAACATAAACCGTAACGAATGCGACCAATAAAGTAAAATATTAAACACTACTTACACACATCGCAATTGTACCTAAAATATCTTTTGACTACCTTCCATTGGGTGGCCTTTGGATGTGGCATATTTCACAAACATGACTTACTACTCAAAAAATAAAGCTGCCTACCATTCACATCTTGCTCATCAACATGTGCTTTCAATTTCTGTTGTCTCACAATGGTGGGAGAAATGACTTGCTAGCTTGCATGGGCCCACTCTAAAAAGAAATTTTGAGTACTTGCTTTGGCTTGCTGCCATACTTCAATACCCAAAAATTATTGTAACGTCCCAAACCTATCATCCCATACTGCTTACACAATATAGTGGTAATTTGCAACGATGATGAGATCATCGACATAGAGAATGGCAAGGATAAAACTTTCTAATTTACAGCAATGATGAGATCATTAACATAGAGAATGGCAAGGACAAAACTTTCATTTATTTGCATTGTTGGAAATACAGCACGAGATAGAGATGCGATGTGAAACCGGCCTCCAATAAAATCAAAGGGGAGTACTCCCCTAACAAGTAACCAGTCAACAGTGTTACATTAACAATTCAGCAGAAGTATTACCAGCAGATTGGGAGCTTAAGTGCCCGTGCACCAAGACAAAGACACAGATTGGCCCAAGACTCTCCAAAACAGTTCATAGCTGAAGGCATTCAGAACAAGTCTTGTGTGTCCTCTTCACCAGCCAGGAGCTCACCAAGCTCACTTACGAGCTAATGCAAACCATTCAGAAACTCAATGGGCGCCCTGCCAAGCTGAAAGTCTTCTCACTCAGCCTCTTTGGCAGCAGCCCATTCCAAATGCAATGAAAAGAGCGTTGGGCAGCCCGTACAAGCCGACAAGATCTTGCAGCCCATGATTGTCAAGCAGCCTGTACAAGCCCACAAGTACGAGCCCGTACAACAGCAAGGAACTCCTCCCATACAGCCCAGGCATTTAATGGCTGGCCTGTTCCGTACAGCCCGTAGAAGGAAACCCAAGCAAACCGTACGGCTGCATTAACTACTCGCACACAGACTGTCCGTACAGTCCGTATGGCAGCTGCTATGCTCTCATTCCCTTTTGTCCAGCATGCTTCTGCCAGCCAGCCGTACATAACCAGTGAGCCCCTTCTGTACCGTTGTATGGCCTCCAAGTCCCTTTGCTTGGCCCCACGAGAAAAAAACCCGTCTCTCCTCATCCGTGATTTCCCCGCGCCAATTCTTTCCCAAGGGCTTCCCAAGCCTTCCTTTCCAAAAGAGGTTGCAAGGGCATGCCACATGGCAGCCCATACCTTAGGTCGCCCCCAAGGGCTTTCATTTGCCCCTAGGCCTCCTCTTTTGGGGCCTTTTTAATACCCCATCAATGACCAACTTCAAAACTAAGGATATTTTGCCCCCTTTCTGGTCCAAACCACAAAAATCACCCCCAAGGCACAATTGCTAGGGGTTCTAGCACATCAAGCAACCCTTGACCACGCTCCTTGTTTTCCCAAGGTTTGTCCACATGCAGGCCAACATGCATGCACCAGCAATCACGCCCTCGTGACACAATGACTATGGAAGGTGGGAAGAGAAACATGGCTAAGAAAGAAGCAACATATCAACTATGCAACAATGGAGCCACGAGCTTCAGTTTTCATTTGGAGAGCCTCTTATAGCCCGAGTACACATTGTAGTTTCATCATTGATGAGATCATCAAAGCATCTCATAATCCACAATTCTCTCTAATATCCCATGATTCTCTCAATCATCTTGCATGGCCTTTCTACCTACATCATTGCTTATGTCATTGATAAATGACCACGGGCTCCTCCCAAGGATGGATCGAACTTGCATTTCCCAACAAACTCCCCCTCAAGTGCTATACATCCCTTATGGATTTAATCTATGTTTTTTACATGGATTTTCACCATTTGGGTGACGTTTCACAAGGTGAGGACACTATGGAGGTAACCCTTAGGCCCTTGATGATATGGAATGCCCAATCATCCTTAATGAGGTTAGTCTCTTTTGAAGTTGATTCGGAGGTACCAAGTTTGTATGTGCCTTCTCTTTGAAGTAGCATTCCTTCTCTATGTGATTGGTCCTACCACAGTAGTTGCACTTTAGCTCATCATTTGCCTTGTTTAATCCCTTGTAGTCCTTTGGTGATTTCTTGGAGAAGTATGCAGGTTGAAGTCTACCCCTTCTTGCTTACTTCTTTCTCCTTCTTGGAGTGAGTAATCACCCCTTCCAATGTTGGAACTAGAATGTTCTTCAAAGTAGTACCTATGTCACCATAGATGGGATGATGCTCTCTGAAGGAGTATCGCTTGTATTTCACAGTTCTCCAAATTCTTCCCTATTTGGGGAAGGGGGCCCTCAATGGCTACAGGGACCCAATCTGGTGTCGTTTACGTTTCCCTAACCCTAGTCTCGCTCTCTTCCTCTCTGTGGTGCATATGCATACGCCTCGCAATAAGGTTTAAAGAAGGTCTCGCTGCGATTACACGATCATTAACTGTTGCATGTTACTGCAGCACAAGTGAACCGCAAATGCACAATCAACCCCAAATAAAGCAAACTAATTCAAGAGAAGCTTCCAAGTGGCTTCTCACATAAGCCAAAGCTTCAGCCCCATCCTAAATGGCACACTGACATAGTGTACCCAATCAGAATGGATCAAACACATGCACTAGAGCAATACTTGATCTGATCGGCTACCCTAGAAAGAAAGAAAGAAAGAGAGTTTATTAAAGTCTTCAAAAGACTGAAGGGTCTTTGAGACTGGAAAAACCAAATACAATGAGTTGAACGGGTGGAGCCTCTACACGAGCATCTACACCCAAGACAAGTGTAACATAAACCTAAAAACACCACAGTACAAAAGTGATTGAGCCCATTGAGAGGACGGAAGCTATGTTGTGGCATCACTACAATGGTCCTCTGGTGTTGGCAGAGGGATCAAGCCCGCAAGGGGCCCCTGGTGATGTACAAGGCAGCACTGGCTTAAAACTTGTGATAGATCCTTGGCGACCATCAATGTGTGTGGTCCACTATGGTCTCCTAGCTTTGGCCCTGGTGTCGGACAAATGCCACTATCACAGTCGTCAGCTGTGTCTCTAGTCTCATGAATAAGTAGGGAAGATCCTCGAGCCTAATCTATGCATCAACATGCTGATGGGTCTGTCGTATCTCTTGCCTCAGGTCTCGTCTCCCTAGGGTATGCTGCCCCGAGCTATCTGGCTGGAAAACTCAGTGATCACACTCTGTGTGGAATCTAGGCCCTAGCTGAGTACCCTCATGTCATGTATTTTGAGCAAATGGACTCTATGTGGTAAAGCCTTATGAATGAGAGTCACCAAACGTCTCTGATCCAGTTAAGTCAAGAGGTTGGAAAGGGATCCAAACCCATCCCTGAAAAAGACAATGGTAACAACCTCGGATCTCGTAGGACATGGAGCATCTAAAAGCCAAAAGAAAGAACGAAAGCAAAATGTATTAAGGTCTTCGGAAGGCCTCATGGGCCTATAAGACAAGGTACAATAAAAAACGTAACTCATGAACAATCCACTATGAGCTGAGGCAAGGGCACGCTAGGACCCTTGCCGGTGAGTGCTATACTAAGAAACTCAAGAACTAGAACTCAAAAATCAAAATGAGAACTCCCAATCAAAGATGTGCTACAGTTTCCATGCATGAGGTCACCAAACTCAAAGAGTGACTCATGAGGCCCACCACAGGGCATAGTCTCAGACATCAGGAGATCATTGACTTTTCTTCACAAGAGAAGAGGTGGCGGGAAGGCACCGCAACTGCAACTTGAGTTCCAAACACACCATTTCTATAGGAGACTACTACATATAGGATACTAATTGTGGTCAGTCACAAACTCACATTAAATTTTTCCATAGCATGAACTTACAAAATCGAGAAGTCTCAATAAGAGCTGGCAGCCACCTACTCCATGCCTACAATCAGTTAATCAACCATGAAGCTAGACTTTTAAAAGTAATGACTAATCAATCTTATAAGGCCAAATGAAAAAGGGCCAAATAAATCTAAACTTACTTTGAAATTCAAGATCCATCCCCAAGAAGGTATACACAAGTTAAATCCAAAAATTACTTTGCAAAATATACCTGTGTAGTCTTTCCACAGCCAGTTTCCCCAGCAATTAGCACCACCTATCATGGCAAAGAAAGCACAAAAGCAAGCGTCCTCCATTAAACACATAAAGCTCACCTAAAGGACTGTGCTACACAAGTTAAGATATAATTCGAGAGCACAAAACATCTTGGATGCAAAAACAAGGTAATCACTCGATGCAATATCAGGAACTAGATAAACTAAGCAAAATTACCAAGATCCAGATTAAATGCACCAAGGTCTAGACTCTAATATCAACAACATAGAAATAAAGAATTAAGGACAATTTATTCTAAAGCGATTATGACCTTGTTTTTCTCTACACAAGATGTTATCTCATCCTTGAACTTTGCAATGGGTAACTTTGCCCTTTCTTCAGCGATCTAAGACACAAAAACAGTATAAACATCAGGTGAATAAACCAGAAAGGTCATATTTTGTTTCTCATGAATCACACAAAGATGTTGCTATGTTGATGACACAAGACCTGTTGCAAAGCCGGCATGCTTCGAAGACGAGCACCAAGCATGGCTACCTGCTTGGCAATGTCAGCTTGCCCCATCAAATGCTTGGAAGAGTTGCTATGACCATGAGATGCATGCTGTTTTGCCTTTCGAGCATTTCTGGAGGGTGTCTCAGAGGCTGGCATTTCTTCTGCTTTTGAAGAAATCTCATCTGCAGTAGGTGGATAACAAGCAAAAAGTTGTTGGACTACATCACGAGCTTCTGCTGAAAATATGAGAGAGCTTACTACGGACTGGTTCTTCTGTAGACTCCCCCCTACTTTAAAGATAGATATGCATCGTGCCTCCCCTTTCCTGGATTAAGAAAAATACATAGATGTGAGATTAACAAAGAACTCTTTGCCCAACACCAGTCCCAAAGTTTAGCCAAAAACATATATGCCTAGCTTCCACTATCTTGGAAAAAGCACATATAACATTTAAATTTACCGGCTTATCTTGCTTTGCAGTGTTGCTGCTATCTTGCACTAATCAATAGACGTGAGTTTCAACTTAACCGAAAAATAAAGGTAAGAAATCTGTCACAGTATATTAAAACTAGCATAAATCTAAAGGATAGATATCAGTATTTAATAGAGCATACCAATATGCATAGCCTTATTCAATTTTCAACAAGCTTTACAACACATGCACAAGAATAAAATCTACTAAAAAATAGACAAAAAGGAAGATATAGAGGTTTTACACAACACTGGAGTATGTTATTCCATTTTTGCAAACCTAATCAAAACTAGTAATTCCAATGTGAATCTTTGATTGCCTTCAGGATACCAATTACCATTGTGACAAAAGAACACACAACAATAATAAAAACATCCAATTAAATGCAAATACTAGACGCAGATTACATTGGTGACTATAAAACATGCAAAAGAACTAAAATTTATGAAAACTTGTATTTTCATAAATTTCAAAAAGCAAATACTAACAATGATCACATTGGTGTTATAAAGAATGCAGCAGAACTCAAATTTATGAAAACTTGTATTTTGAAAAGATACCTGGTCATTGGAAACATTGAGAACAAGAACATACGTGAGAACATTAAATGCAAATACTCACACAAATCACCTTGCTGCCTACAAAGAATGCAGTAGAACTATTTTTATAAAAGCCTGTATTTATTAAACATACCTTGCACCATCATGCAGGTCATTGGAGACATGACTTATGCCCTTAAGTGTTAGGTTAGGCAGACAAACCCTAAAGATTTATACTCCTGTTTTTCGGGGAAATAAAATCAACTAATTTCCCCCACCCTTTTCTCCTTGAACTGCAGATTGCAGCTCTTAACAGGGGACATAGCTAAAAGGAACCCCCCCCGCCCCCCGGTTGTCCTCCTTGGACTGGAGATTGCTACAACCCAACAGTCCACATCTGGTACAAAATCAGTGAGCCTCTGCAGCTCCCAACAACCTCTGGAACAATCGCCCTTTGTACCTACTGCCACGCAGGCATCTCCTGCTTGCCTTCATACCCTGGACACCGGTAGCACAGCACTGATCTGACTGCAGATTCCGAATAATGGCCACACGGTAGTCGCACAGTCCCAGCCTGCTTCTTGTGCTGTATGCTGCCCACATGGCAGCCTGCATGTTGCCCATGTGGCAGCCTTGCACTCCTTGTTAGATCTGCCCCTGTGGGGCAGACTCTCTCTCTGCCCGTATGGCATCTTACCTTTGCTAGTACACCATTCCCATGCTCTCCTCATTTGGAAATCAGGGGTTCACAGATGGGGAGCTGACCTTCTAAACTCCAACATAGTGTACAATGTTCCACCATACTGTATGGCATTTCTAGCTGTTTCAACAAAACTTTTCGCCGTAGAAATGTTTATAGGGTGTCTACCCTTTACAACACGTTTTGTGCTGACACTAAGCCTGACATGTAGCATGCCATATGTACAGTCCTAGCATTTTTATTGACCCATGAGCTAGAGGACCCTACATACAATTGCCGTCATATTTTAAATAAAATTCCTCGATATAGAGCTATAGGACCCTGACACTACCTTCCCCCAAGTCTTGGTCCTAGTGACCAAAGTAGCCGAATGAAAATGATTATAATCTATGAGGGCTTTATCCCAACAACAAGCCTAGTTATTTGACGACTAATTTTATGTCTTGCAAAACTAGTTGTTTTAGTTATTTTATTTTGCATCAATCCCTAGAGTGTGCTTTGATGTTAGAATAGGAGTTTAGAATGTGCCTTTTGGCATAAAGCTGGATGCACGTGACCTTAAACATTCATTGTTTTTCTTATGGTTGTTCTCAAGAATCTACATATACCTTATTATAACTAGAATTTATCAAATCTTACAAATTATTTTATTTCTTTAAAAGAACGATAGTTCTCAAGACTATTTTTTTCTTATGGTTCTCAAGACACTATTGATTAGAAAGAGAAACTATATATTCTTGTCAAAATCATTCCATACCCTAGAGTCACTATTGTTTTCCACAAAACAATTGATGTCTACTATATGATTGAAAGAAAAAAATATATATACCTTCATAAGAATAGAATTATATCCAACCTTTAAAAGTAACATTTTTTATAGAACAAGCAAAAGAACAAAGGAAATCTTTTTTAAAGAAAAGAGTAAAGAAGAAAACAAGCCTAGGAATCAAAGCTACACTTATGTTCTCATTAGTACCCAAGCATAAGCTGCCATCTACATTTCAAAAGGTTCCGGAATCTCTTGGGTAAACCTAGTGTTTACCAAGTTTTGAAATTGCAACCAAACAACAAGAACTTTGAAAGCAAAAAGGAAGAAACAAGCAGAAAATTAGAAGAAGAAATGCACAGAGAGAGAGAGAGAGAGAGAGAGAGATTGAATTAGGTTAAATTTCCATTACAACCCAACCTACCCTGAAAATTTTTTAATTGTAAAAGAAGCAAAAAGAAACAACAACTAATGTGCTAACACAAGGAAACAAAACCACATGCATAATAAGACAACAAATTAAACACCAACGCAAGCACAAGGAAACAATTATTATCATGATATTGTACTTAGTTGTTTATTTCAAATTTAAAATAATAATAATAAATAAAGTAAGCGAGTGGGAAAAAAATATAAAAAGTAAAATTATATTTATATTTATACACACGCACACATAGCAAAACAGGTACCTAAGAATACATGAACTCCAAAAATAGAACAAATATCATACCCAGAACTCTTAGACTTTAGGCCCATTTTCTTGCACAGCTCATGGATGACAGCTCTGTCATGATTGCATAATCCTGCTTCAAAAGTCATCCCTACAAAAGGTAATACACGATAAATCAATTTTCATATATTCTAGACATAGAACAAGGGAAGCTTGCCGAGACTTTTCAAAAAAGATTCTTCAAATTTTGACAAAGATTCCCCTAACTATGTCAGCAGCCCCTAAGGTTTGTTCAAGATTCCAAATCAAATTTACGAAGATTCAATATCAATTTCAAAACAGCTTTATGATCCCGCTTCAATAACACTCAATCCTACTTGTTTATTTACCATCATTAGGACTTCAAATACTTAGCTTACTTTATGTACATTTGTAATGAAGGGGAAAAAAAGGGCAATTTAGAGGACCTATAGAGGCCTCTTAGGTGGGAAATG
This sequence comes from Dipteris shenzhenensis, assembly GCF_047967505.1. NCBI lineage: Eukaryota > Viridiplantae > Streptophyta > Polypodiopsida > Gleicheniales > Dipteridaceae > Dipteris > Dipteris shenzhenensis. The sequence goes on along the minus strand of NC_141627.1, from coordinate 44,941,366 downwards.
TGGAGGGACTATATAAGTCCCCATCCACCCCTATTTGTGTACCTTTTATATGTGACACCTAATCCTATCTACTCCCTTCTCTCTCCTACGTGCTGCCTACACTCTCTCTCTCTCAATCTCTCTCACTCTCTCTCTCTTTCCTTCTCCCTTCTCTCCCAACCTCTCTCTTCCTCTCCCTCTTCCCTCTTTCCACCCTTCTCTCTCCTTCTCCCTCTACCATCTCTCCCTCCTCCAATCTTCCCCCTTGTCTCCTTTATCGCATTGGTATCAGAGCTCCGACCCTGGCACCTGTCTTTCCCTTTCACCATCATCCGGTACTGTTGTAGTTCGAAGACAGCATAAGCAAGCCCATCCCCCAAAAGCTAACAACAGAGAAAGCTATGCATTAACGGAGAAAGTTGCCCTCTGCTAGCAGCTCGCTCAAATGGTGATAGTGGCTTAACGGTGGTAGAAACGGATGCCCCTTGTCCAAGCCTTACACAACATCATATTGAAGGCTAGCAATCAAGCAACGTTGCAAAAATCAGGCAACACTCGTGGACAGTGATAGCGAAGGGCCCTGCGAATCAACCCAACTCTGATGTTTGATTGAGGGCTCCTGATTCTACCGCAGCGCTCAGGACTAGAAAGGTCCCATACAAAGCTGAAGGAGATTAATGATCTTGGCGTGACGCGGCTGTTCTCAATCCTACGCTACGGTTCTCATCTCAATGGTGTGCAGTCGTGAGCTGAATGATACAAGTGACTGCTGGCCTACTGGTTATTGTGATGTCATGCAGTCCATGCTACTCAGCTCAGCGCGTCATTCTATCAGAGGTCCTGCTCTTTTGCGCTGTCCATCTTAGTTTTGCAGCAAGATATAGCTGTTCTCAATCCTGGGCTGCAATTCTCATCTCAATGGTGTGCAGTCGTGAGCTGAATGATACAAGTGACTGCTGCCCTACTGGTTATTTTGATGTCGTGCAGTCGATGCTACTCAGCTCAGCGCGTCATTCTATCAAGGCCCTGCTCTTCTGCGCTGTCCATCTTAGTTTTGTGGCAGGATATAGCTGTTCTCATCGTCGATCCATTGCCTACCCGGAGCGCCTCAGCCCACCGCCAAACTGCTCCAACGTGCAGTCCGTAGCATCGCCGCCAGTTTGTTGTGCCAGCGAAGACGACTCCCCGCACCGCTCGATCCGCCACGGATTTCCACCCCCGTGCCGCTGCTCCTGGATGCAAATATTAGGTGATGATTATTAATTATTACGTTAGTCTAACTCTAGGTTAGTTAGGTCTAGCTCATTCAAAAAATTAAGTTAGGTTGGGTTAGGTTTAGTTAGATGAGGGTTGGTTAGGTTGGTTGGGTGAAGCTAACTATGGTTAGGTTATGTTAGGTTAGGTTAGGTTAGTTAAGCTAACCCACCAAGGTCTAGTAAATCTTACCTTGGGTCAAGCCAATTAACCAAGGCACCCTAACAGTCCTAGAGGTCTTAGGATTAAAGTACTAACTGTCCTAGGTGTCTTAAGGAAAACCCCCCTCCCCTCCAAAAAAAAGTAGAATTTCCAACGTCTTTTAGGGGCCCTTCACAGCCCCATTGAGAACCATTTCGACTCCATTTTGAAGCCTCTTCATCAATTGTCCTCTCGAGCTTCTCCATCTGTCTTTTAGTGTTTCTACACGCTATATCAGGTGTTCATTACATCAGAGTTTTGTTGTCCCGTGGCAGTCACCATGCCACCCAAGCGTGCCCCTAGGGATACATTGTATGATAGTGATGAGGCTGCTCAGCATGAGCAATTGCCTTCCCCAATGGATACATCCACTGGTGGTATAGAGATCAGAAGCACAGGCAATGCAGACACGTTTTTTGGATACCCTTGCTTCTATGCTCCAAGGTACCTTCCGCCAGATGGGACATGAGTTTAGCTAGTAGCTTACCACAGCCATGGCTATGCACGATACGGCTCTTGCCCAGATGGGACAGCAGCTCGAGCAGTAGATTGGCTACGTTATGCAGGACAAGGGCAAGTAGCCCACACCCCATCACGTGGACCACTCAGATAGTCACGATGTGCTTTCTGCTCCACACAGGGGTTTAATGGCAGATGCCCGCCGTGCCTATGAGCATCAATCTTCTGGACCGTTGCATGTACCCCAGCATTGGGATTATTTGGACTTGGATGATGCATTCTCTGTGCTGCAGAGCACCTTCTTGTAGGATGTCAAGCCATCTTTTGGCTCACACTTTTCTGCATCCATGCAGGCCACGCCGTCTCTTTTGGGTCGACCCGTTGGAATCCATCCGGTTAGTGCTCCTTTCACCGCACCAACAAGTATGCCTAGAGCTGGTTTTGGTTTAATTGCCAGCCCACACCCTGGGGATAGAGGCCAGTCCTCTTCTTAGCCCTTTGGCATGCCACCATTTCGGAGATGCATTTGGCAAAGAGGCCCAACCAAGGGTTCATGCACCTATCGCTCCGCCAGTGAACACTTACAGCCAATGCGTCAGATGGCAACAGCAGATGGCAACAGCAGGGGGGTAATGGTGGGCAGCAGGCATAGTTACCAATGAACGGCATTCCGACATCCAGAATCCTTGGAACGCCGTTCCAAAATGGAGAGGCCCAGGGAACGTCCGGAACGCTTCCAGAACGTCCCTTGGGGACATGTTACCAGGGAATGCCGTTCCAGCATTCCCGGAACGCATTCCGGTGGCATTCCAGCCCTAATCCTGCCGACGTTTTGGGTTCTGACTTGGCTAAAAATCGTGACGGGCGCTGTGCGACGGCTCTTCCTCCCGCCTCATCTTCTCGCGCCATTCCCGCTGCCCCCCTTTGCTGCTCCAGCCTCCACTACTCCACTCTCCCTTCTTACTTGAGCCCTCCAACTACTCCACCCTCCCTCCTTGCTTCAGCCCTCCATCTCTCCCTCCTTGCTTCAGCCCTTAATCTCTCCTTCAGCCCTCCGTCTCTCCCTCCTCCTACCTTTCTCCACTCCCTTCTCTCTCTTTCTCCACTCCCTCGACCCCCTTCCCTCCACTCCCTTCTACTCTCTCAACGCCCTTCCCTCCACTCCCTTCTACTCTCTCAACCCCCTTCAGCCCCCCATTCTCTCCACTCTCTCCATCTTCTCTCAGCCCACTTCTCTCAGCCCCCCCTCTTCTCAATGGCTCCTCCCCGTGACCTCGACCAAGACCACAAATCTGAGTGGTGGAAGGAGGTGAAACCTCGACGCATCTATGACAAGTCAAAAGGAGGAGCACGCAAGTGGGATTGTCCCTATTGTGGTGAAGAAAAATCTGGAGGCTCAAACCAAGTGCGGAATCATTTATTGAAAATAAAGAACAGAGGCATTAATTATAGCCCTGGAAATATTTCAGCTGCGGATACCGCACGTTTTCAGGCACTTGCAGATAGGTTGGAAGCCAAGGCAGCACGACAAAAGGTTATTGATCCTCCTGGTCAAGCATGGGCAGCCCCACATGCTAGTGCAACAGCTTCTCATCTGCCTCTATTTCTAGCTCCTTCTTTGGGTCTACAGCTTCACACGCATTTATGGGGACTCCCACTTCATCATCCCCTGGCCCGAGATCGTGCAGGCTAGCCTTGTGGCCTCATGGCAACCTGGGAGGAAGGCACAAGTAGATGCTGCAGTGGGCCGATTCTTTTATGGAGCAGATGTACCCACAGCAAAAGCCTGCAATCCTTACTTCATCGGTACACTCCTCCCAAATGTGAGGCCCTGCGCACCACAATTTTGGCAACAAAAAAGACCACCATAGAGCAGGCTTTGGCTCCCATCAAGGACATACGGCTGAAATGTGGTGTCTCATTGATGGGAGATCGATGGAGTGACACTAGAAGCCGCTCTATTCAGGGCATCATTGCATACTCAGCTGGGCCAGCTTTTTCATTAAAACTATTGATAATTCAAAGGAGAGAAAGTCAGCCGAGAGGTTGGCTAGCATTTGGACGGAGTCCATTGAGCGTGTGGGGGAAGATAAGGTTATTCAGTTTGTTTCTAATGGTGAGAACTCCAACAAGGCAGCAGGGAGGATTTTGGAAGAGAAGTACCCTCACCTTACCCTCACTCCTTGCATGGCACATGGGCTGAATAATCTCTTAAAGGATATTGGTAAGTTGGATTGGGTCGATCCTACCATTGATATGGGTAATCATGTTCTATACTTCATCACTCGCCATCACTACATTTTGGCTATTTTTCGTAAGATATCCCCCCAAAAGAATCTCTTGAATTATTCTGACACACGCTTTGCTAATAAATTTCATCGTGGTGCAACGGCTTTTTAAGTTGAAATCTCAATTGAGGCAGCTTGTTGTTTCCGCTGAGTGGGATGCATGGCGTGAGCAGAACTCTGCAGAGGCTCTCTTTTGGGATGATGTTTGCCTTTTGCTTCAAGTTACAAAGCCAATTCTTTTGATGTTGAGGCTTGTTGATGGAGATCGTCCTTGTATTGGGAAGGTGTTTGAAGGGATGGATAGGATGATTGAGACCATTCCAAGTATAGATGCTTTGTATGCTTGGAGGAAGGAGGAGTTGAGGACCCTGGCAACCTCTCGGTGGACAGAACATCATTCACCTTTGGAGTGCAGCCTTTGTTCTGGATCCGGAATTTCAAGGGAAGGGGTAAGAGACGGATAAAGAGGTGGTGCAAGGATGGGAGAAGATATTGAGACAACTTGTCTCAAGTCTAGATGATAGGAGAAAAGTGTGGAAGGAGCTGTCGTATTATAAGTAAGGAAAAGGGTTGTTTGGTTTGGAGGATGCACAGAATGACAGGTTCAAGATTTCCTCCGTTCATTGGTGAGAGGACTATGGGGCAGGTGCTCCATTGTTGCAGCGTTTGGCCATTTGAATACTCAACCAGGGAGCTAGCTCTTCACCTATTGAGCGGTTGTGGAGCAATTTTGGAAACATTGCATCCAAAAAGAGGATCGGGCTTGGGGTTTAGAAGGCAAATGATCTTGTATTTGTTAATGCAAACTTGTGTTTGCTTAACAAGTTCAGGGCAGAGTGCACTCATGAACCATATCTTGGATTTAAACCCGATGAGGACTCCAACAGTGATGCAGCAGACGATGCTCCTAAGCATGAGGATGATGAGGCCCAGGACCAGAATCAGGATGATGAGGCCCAACAGGGTGAGGGAGAGGCCTTTATTGCTATGCCACCTTCAGACCATTTGGGCTGACTCTCTTTTTTTCTATACAACATGTACTTGACTCGAGAGTCTGGAGTCCTACTTTGTATTGAGGCCTTCATGCTCGAGGCATGGCCTCCCTTTTCTGTACTTTGCATATTATATGCTCTCGGATCTATAGTATTCTACAATCTACTGCACTTTATTCACATTGCAAACATGTGCATTTCAGTTTTGAGTATTCTAAGAGTGTCTTTAAATGTCTAAAACTGAAATGGAAAGTTTAGAGCTGCTAAAAGTGGTTTTCTTTTCATAATTGGTATATTTTTATATGAATTGATGACGTGTCATATGATGTGGCGTTCCGGTTCCCGTTCCCCCTTCTCGGAACGTTTCCGTTTCAGCACTTGAAATTTCAGAATGTTCCCGTTCCCTGGAATATGGCAACAGGCCACTTTTGATGAGATGATGGCAAATTCCTTGTGTTCATATAAGGCCCTACCTGAGGCCATCAAACTTGAGATGTCCTTTTTCGATTATGTGAACCTCTAGTGTGATGATGCCCGCACTTCCGGAGGTTACACACACAGGAATTATGCAGCCAAGGGATATCAAGGATAAACTCACAGTGCATAAGTTCAAAGGGGACACTCGCACACCTAATGAGCTGGAGGAGTGGCTTATGAAACTTTAAGATTATTTCCGCTTCTACCCAAAGCAAGATGAGGACCACATAATCTTTGCGGGTATGCACATGCAGGACTATGCACATGCTTGGTGGCATTATATGAGGGACTTGCCTCAAAGGCCAGCCACATGGAAGGAGTTCAAGGAGTTGATGATCACCACATTCGTATCCCCGCTCATACTAAAGCAATATTTGGCTGAATTCTATGCATTGTCGCAAATTGGCACCGTCCAAGAGTACTTGCAGCGCTTTTGGAGACTTTCCTTGTTTGTACATGACGTATCTGAGAGAGGGAAGTTGCTACGTTTCATCCAAAGAATGATTTGTTCTCTCGCTGCAGATGTGAAGGCACATAACCCTCAAACAATTGAGCATGCAGCCCAATTGGCAGAGGCGTTTGAGCCCAAATATGCCAGCAAGTATAAGATGACAGTGGACAGCGCATATGGGAATGAAAATGAGGCTGAGAGGAAGCCTAAGGAAACTGATTCGCATGAAAGGAAATCAGCAGCACCACCACTTCCGAGGTTTCCCACTGTTACAGGCAGCACGATGCCATATGCTAAGCCATACAGGTCATTTGATGCTTAGTCAAGAGCTAAGCCAAGTGTTGGAAAAGAAAAGTCAGAATTTAAACAACACCCCAGGGCTATTATGGACAGCGGAAAGCGGGCAAACTTATGCTTTAAGTGTGGTGAGAAATGGACTCCTGAGCATCAGGAAGTTTGCAAAATGTGTAACAATGGTACTGCAAAACTCAGCATTGAGGATTTAATGGATGCTTCTAAGACCTTGGATGCCACTCTTGATGATTCAGAGGGTGCAGAGGACGTGGCAAAAGCTCCAGATACTGAAGCCACGAAGGGGGCTCATTTTCCCTTTGATCCCAGTGGTGCTATCAAACATAATATGCATGGTATCCAATCCAATGACACTCAACCCACCTGTGGCATGTGAGGCCGTTGGCCTACACCCTTTCATGTGGAGCATCAGGTTGCTATGCCTTTTCATGTGCAAGAGGATGCAAGTGGAAATGCTCCCGTAGACGAGGAGGAGATCTACGCAAACCATCACATCCTGCACCATGCCAATCTTATTGCTGAAGACCAAGCCAAACCTGAAGGGCCCCCTGAGGAGATACATGCAGCCACAGCTGAGGTTCACGGCCTCTCTCTGAGGAACATTATGACTGGGATTCTTGGGTTTTCTAGGCCCTATATGCTATGTGTTTTTTTGTTCAGTCAATAAAGGTTCTCAGCCTTGAGTAGTCACTCTAAAATAAATTTATTTGGAGGCAATAAAGGTACTCTGCCTTGGGTTGTCCCGCAAAAAGGATTGTATGGTTTTTAACTTTGGTATGATGGAATTGACCACCTAGTTCAGAGTAAGAGGGGACGAGTGATGGTCTACCCTTACCAGTCGCAAGCTGACTGAGAAGTCAATATCACACGGGAGGTGTTGGATAGTTTGACTTGCTCTTTGCAACAGGACTGTTCACATGCTTATGGACAGCGGTAGCACTCATAGTTTCATCAATTCTAACACCTTCCAGAAGGTGGGACTGATTGCTACTGAGATTGATCATGGGCTGAGAGTAGAGGTGGAAAATGGACAGCATTTGGTCAATAAATTTTGTTGCCAAGATGCAAGGATCAAGCTCTCTTGAGGATTATGATTTTGCGTGGGATCTCTTGGCACTAGATATGGGCCCAATAGATGCTGTCCTAGGCTGCGATTGATTAAAAACTTTGGGTAAAACAGCATGGATTTAAATGCCTTATCACCTCCTTATCACTCAGCTTTGTCCACAAGGGTAGAAAGAAAGAAAGTTTATTAACGTCCACTGGAGACCAAAAGGTCTATGGGACAGCAAGAAACCCTCTAGTACATCTGCTTTAGGGAGGGCACATGGCAGCTCCCAAGGAGTGCAAAAAGCCACCCACATTATTTAGAATACCTACATGATAGTCTGGAAGAGTAAACAGCCTTACACCAATTTAAGACTAAGAGTCTTTTGGTTTTGATTTGAACTCTCTGTTAGTGCTACACCTTCACAGTAAATTGCCCATTTTCCATTCTTCTGGCAGCCCTGACTTTAGCTAATTCAATTGCCTTAATCTTAAGTTGAGCTTGTGTAAGCTCCTCTGCTATCCATACTTTGGTGCCCTTCAACTTGTAAGATTGTCGAAGAAGCTTAATCCGCATATCTTTTGACTTCAGTGTAAGGAATGCATGACCTTTATAGTGCAAAATAGAAGCAAACCTGGAGTCGTCATCATCCTGCTCATCATCATCCACCCATTCAATGTTGGGCAAGCTTGCTTTGATCTTTGTCAATATTTCACTATATGTGTCCTCCTCGTTGTACCAATCTTCTGGGAGTCTCCTTATTCTAATCTTCAACGCATTATCACATCTAGCTTCATGTTCTTTAATCTCTGCTTGAATATCTGACTTACATGCTTTGGTGTCCACTTCCACAATCACTTCCTTCTTAGCAGTTTGTACTTCAGTGTGAACAAGATCTTTGACTGTCTAGAGACTAGATGCGGGGTAGGGGGGGAATCCTTACAAGATTTTACAACCTCATCAATTACCACCTGCTTACCAGGCCCTTCCAGAATGTGAAGTCGAGCCTTTACTTCTGCCAGTTCCAACCGTAGCTCTCTCACTGCCTGCTGCGGATAAAAAATCTGATCCTATTGCCCAAGGATGGGTCATTTTGAGCCCTCTTGTTGGTAATTCCGTGCATATGGAGAGGGTGTCATGGCTGCAATTGTAGAGTACCGAGTCTTGATAGATGTTGAGGGAGTTGAGGGGAACTTGGAGGAGAGGGTAGGCCAATAGTCTATAGTTGGTTGTCTGTTTGAACCCCCTAGCTTAACCTGAACCCCGGGTTGGGTTGGGGGTTTAGTCCAACTCAGGGTTAGGGTTAGTTATCTGCTTCTAACAGGTACGGCTGCTACTGACGAATTGTACGGACGGTGGGAGAGGTACGGACGACAGGATTGTACAGTACTAGCTACCTACTGACATGCTGTACGGACGGGAGAGGTATGTTGTGCGGAGGTACGGACGAGGTGCGGAGGTACGTGGGAGAGAGAGAGAAAGATATATTGACGTCCTCGGAAGACCTCGCGAGTCTATGGAACAGAGTGATACAACATCAAAAAAAGATCTCATACAAGCCTCTGTGGGCTGGGGCAAGGGGGTGAGCTAAAGCCCTTGCCAAGTACTAATCTAGTGTCTAAATAGAATAGAATAGAGACAAAATCAGAATCTGAATCAAGAGTTCGGAGTGTCCAAGGTCACGTCTCTCCGCTGGACCATGAAGATGTCACATATCTGTAATTGTCGGGTTGTCTCGCATCTAGGTGGTGGCCGCGATCGCCTTGAACTCAATACCTGTCGGGCTACGTCGATCGTGATCCCTCGTCTCTGGCTCTGGCGGTCCCCTACAAGTAGTGCTGTGATGGGACGAACCTCAATGGTGTGCGCTCTAGTAGTCCGAAGAGTCTGGTGTGACCAACTGCTGATCCAGGCTGCTCTCATGTCGACAATCTCCTCATCCTCAACTCCACTATGTCCAGGAGCCGTCTCGAAGGCATAGAAGTCTGTAACCTGTCTCTGAGCTGGGTCCGGCTCTGTATCTTGTAGTCTGCCCGGTGCTGATAGTGCTCTGGCCTGTCTCAGTAGTGCCTCTCGGTGTTGGCACGTCTCCATCAAGTACAACCCTACACAGACCTGGTCTTGGAAGTGTATCAACCGAGAGAGCGGTCCTCTCCTCATAAAGGCAGTGATATCGCCTTCGTATCTCATAGTAAACCAGGCAGCTACATAGGAAGTTCATCGATGTAGAGTCCAGAGAGGGTCGGCAAGAGAGCGAGGGGGGGGGAGGGACGGGCTGACTATAGCATTGCAAGGCATTGCCACCCCTAAATTGCAAGTCATTTCAGCAAGGTAGTTGGCTAGAGAGCTCAGGAAGGAGCATGCCCTCTATGCATTGAATGCTGAAACCGGCCTTAACAACGTAAAGGGTGGTAGGATCCACTTAATTACAGCATACACAGTAAATTAACAAATAATTATGCACCACAAATTAAAGCACAAGGGAGCTAGAGCGCTCCTACTAAAATACAAGGACACCGATTGGCCCCAAACGTTGGCGTCCCTTGCGGTATTTATTTAACATTCATTTGAAGCCAAGCGGCTGATTACAAAGGTCTCTGGGAAGCTGCACCACAAGCAAACCAACGCCCACGGACTCCCTGTCCAGCCCACCCTGTAATTCTGTGCTCAACTCCAAATGGTGCGATGGCGTCTAAATTACTAGACAACCCTGTGTCCTCAGCCAACCAAAGCATGCAACAAAGACCCCAAAAGCATCCACCACTATATGTGCCACACCTACAATTGCACAAACAATTGCCCAACCAACCAGACATGGCTGCACAACTGCAAGACAGCTCCTACACAGCCAATTTCTGGTGCAAATAAACCAAATCGCTATCCCCAAAACAGGTCGAAATCAACCTAGAGCCTTCTTGGCCACAAACCACTGCATAAATCCACCTTCCCCACAAGGAATCAATTCCAAACATAATCCAGCAACAAGTCCAAGAATGGCAAGAGCAAGCAAAGGGAAGCCTTCCTTCACCAAGAATCCTCTGAAAACAGGTCACCGGGACTGGAAAACTCTAAATCCAGCGAGAAACAATAGATCCAGCTCTAGCCTGGCCTAGAAACAGCTTAGGAGAAGTCTTCCAAGCCTGGATAACAGCAAAACCAGCAACAACAGCCCAAAAAGCAAGCAGAAAACAGGTCGAAATCCTAGTAGAAGCTCCTGCTCAGCCAGAGAACATCCCGCAACGCCTGCAGCAGTCCCTGGACAGCCCGAAAACAAATCGCAACTCCTGGAACAGACCCTGATCAACTACGAATTTCCCAGACAGGCCCCTAGGCAAATTGTGATTTCTCTTGCAGCTCCCTGGCAGTCTTCTGGTGTTATGCTCAAGCCGAGATAGCATGACCTCGGAAAGATCGGTGGGCATTTTCTCTTAGATGACCAACTTTTGTAATAGTTAATGTGCGTAATTGAAATGGTCAAGAGAAGTAACTGCCAAGGTACTAGGTGAGGGTGAAATGCCATTGACTAGGTAGTTCTGAGTGCTAAGGCCTAGGTGCACCTAAATGTGCAATAATGCCAAGGGGCAAGTGGTTTTAAATGTGCCCCAAGAGAGGGGTAAATGGTGCACCAAGGGGAGAGGCTAAAATGATGACATTTGGCAAGGAGAACTATCTAGGGAATTGAGGGTCTCGTGGATAAGCATGAAAAAAAAACAAAGGAATGAACTTAACTAAATATCTGTGATCCACGAGAGTTGGCTGGGTGGAACAATTGAATGCCATCGCCCGTGATTTGTATCAACGTAGCAATAGAGATCCAAGAGAGGAAGAGATAGTATCTTTTACAGTTGGTATCAGATAGATCTTAAGTGTGGCTACCATCAAATCCGGATTAGAGCCGAGGATGTGCACAAAACCGCTTTCAGAAGCAGGTTTGGTCATTATGAGTTTTTGGTAATGCCCTTTGGACTTACCAATGCTCCAGCGACCTTCGTCATGCTTATGAACGATTTACTACGTCCGTATATTGGAAAGTTCGTAGTACATTTTATTGACGATATCCTGATATTCAGTAAAAGTATTACTGAGCATCGTGAACACTTAAGAATAGTGTTCAGTACTTTGAGGAAAGCCAGTCTTTATGTGAATAAAAAGAAAACTATACTGTGTATGGTTAGGCTTGAATATTTAGGGTTCATAATTACTCCACAGGGGGTAGAAATGGATCCGAAGAAGGTGGCTGCGATACTAACTTGGCCAATCCCTCAGAGTCTGACCGCGTTGCGATCATTCTTGGGATTTGTCCAGTTTTATAGAAGGCATATCAAAGGATATTCCGGAATAGTATCGCCATTGACTGATCTGACCTCAGATAAAGTACCTTTTATTTGGGGACAGAATCAACAAGAAAGTTTTAACACCATAAAACAAGCTGTGGTTTCAGGACCGGTGTTAAAAATAGTTGATCCCCAGAAACCCTTGTTCCTAGAAACCGATGCAAGTGGCATTGCGGTAGGAGCAGTTCTCCTTCAAGAGGGAAGGCCAGTAGCCTTTGAAAGCAAGAAGCTTTCTCCCTCTTAAAGGAATTGGCCAACTCATGAATTAGAGTTGTATGCTGTCCTCCATGCTTTGAAAACATGGAGGCGTTATTTGTATGGTTCAGAGTTTTATGTGGATGTGGATCATGATACTCTGAAACATTTTTTTAGACAGCCTGACTTGAGGGGCCGCCAAGCTAGGTGGGCAGAGCTCATGCAGCAGTTTAATCTAACGATTCGGTACCGAAGAGGAAAAGACAATAAGGTTGCTGATGCGTTGTCTCGCATTATGCACAACCTGAGTTTCACGGTATTAGAGAGTGCTCTAATGACCGAGATAAGAGAAACTCAAAGAGTGGACGAGTTTGTCCAGAGCTTGTGGCCTAAAGCTCATGTGTTAAAACCCGGGGAAAATGAAAAGGATGACCTGGCATCCAGAAAAGGCCAAACTTATGCAAGATATACCATAAGGGATGGTATGCTAGTTAGAAATGGCAAGGTTGTAGTACCTGGTCAGAATGATCTCAGGCAGAGAGTCATTCGACAGTGCCATGATAGCCCGTGTGCAGGACATCCAGGAGTCGAGAAGACATATGATCTCGTGAAGCGAGATTTCTTTTGGCCAAAGATGAAAAAGCATATTCATGAATATGTGACACGGTGTTTCTCGTGTCAGGTAAGCAAGGCCGAGCGGGTGAAGCCACCCGGACTTTTACAGCCCTTGGAAGTACCACTAAGTAAGTGGGAGAGCATTTCCATGGACTTTATTGTAGGACTGCCTACGACACAAGGAGGGTATGATTCTATCCTTGTGGTGGTTGATCGTCTAACCAAGATGGCTCACTTCATTCCGACTAGAGAGTCTGTTAGTGCCCCGCAAGTGGCGGATTTGTTCATTAGACATATATTTCGTCTGCATGGATTGCCTAGATCCATAGTGTCAGACAGAGATGTCAGATTTACCGGTCATTTTTGGACAGCGGTATTTGAGATACTAAGGACTGAGTTAGGAATGAGTAGTGGGGATCATCCTGAGACGGATGGTCAGACGGAGAGAGTCAACCAAACTTTAGAGGATATGCTGAGAGCATATGTGTCATTGAGGCAACATACGTGGGACAAGTGGTTGCCATTGTTGGAGTTTGCCTACAATGATAGGAAACATTCCTCTACTGGGTTCAGTCCATTTGAACTGAACTATGGTTATAGACCAGCCAATCCAACTATAGTTGGAGTACCTCAGAAAGTGCCTAGTGCCGCGAACTTTGTAGTTCAGATGCGGGAGATGCTAGCACTTGCGAGAGCTAATATCCGCCAGGCTATGGATAGAGCCAAGGTGTATGCGGATGAAAATTGGTCTATAAGAGTCTTTAAGGAAGGAGAAAAAGTTTTTCTCAGAGTTCCTTCGCACTCGAAGTCGTTGACTTCAGGAGAGTGTGCTAAGTTATCACCTCGATACTGTGGGCCGTGGTTAATTCTAAAGAGAATAGGCAGTGTAGCCTATAAATTAGAATTGCCACAGGGGTGTAAGGTGCACCCGGTTTTTCATGTTTCGCGCTTAAAGAAGTTTTTGCATACAGGTGACTCACTAATCGAAGGTGTGGTTTTGTTTCAGGAGATAGAGGATATTGCAAGGCGCAAGCCAACAAGAATCCTGGACCGAGGAACAATGCAAATACGAAATCGGAAGATACCCACGGTGTTGGTTGCATGGCATGGTCAGCCTCTATCGGAAGCTACCTGGGAATCCGTATACCAGTTACGGAGACTGTTCCCAGATTTCATCATCAACGACGCTGATGCTTGAAGAGGGAAGGAATGTTATGCTCAAGCCGAGATAGCATGACCTCGGAAAGATCGGTGGGCATTTTCTCTTAGATGACCAACTTTTGTAATAGTTAATGTGCGTAATTGAAATGGTCAAGAGAAGTAACTGCCAAGGTCCTAGGTGAGGGTGAAATGCCATTGACTAGGTAGTTCTGAGTGCTAAGGCCCAGGTGCACCTAAATGTGCAATAATGCCAAGAGGCAAGTGGTTTTAAATGTGCCCCAAGAGAGGGGTAAATGGTGCACCAAGGGGAGAGGCTAAAATGATGACATTTGGCAAGGAGAACTATCTAGGGAATTGAGGGTCTCGTGGATAAGCATGAAAAAAAAACAAAGGAATGAACTTAACTGAATATCTGTGATCCACGAGAGTTGGCTAGGTGGAACAATTGAATGCCATCGCCCGTGATTTGTATCAACGTAGCAATAGAGATCCAAGAGAGGAAGAGATAGTATCTTGTACACCTGGCAGATTGCGAATTCTCCAGACAGCTCTTGATACCTCCTGGCAGTCCTTGGATCCTCCTGGCAACTCTTGGCAGGCCCTGGCAGGTGACGAATTCCTCTAGCAGCTCTAGCAGGCTCTAGCAAACCTTGAAATCTGCTTTGGCTCCTTCTAGGGCTGTTTCTGGCCTTCTAGATCCAAAAGAAGGCCCATGTTCTAAAAATAGCAATTTTTAATTGCACCACTCTTTTGGCCCCCTATTGCACACTTTGGTCCTAGGAATTAGTTGCCTAGTAACTAGGTGCACATTCACAATTCCCAAGGGCCCACTAGGGAATTTTAATTCCCCAAGTCCCGCACACATGGCCTGACCCTCGCGCCCCAGAGGCTCAAGGCAACCACGCGCAAACTACGGGAGTCGCAAATCAAAAGTCCCATAATTTCACGTCCTCGTGACAATGTTAGTATCTCCAGGGGGTAGCATTCACCGTGTTAAGGATTGTGATATGCACGAGGTGCTCTCGGAGTTTGCTGATGTATTTGCTTGTATACCATCCCAATTGCCTCCCAAGAGGGATGTGGATCATGCCATTGTCCTAGAGCCTGGCAATAAGCCCATAAACAAAGCCCCATACCGTCTCTCTAGGGTTGAGCGGGAGGAAGTGGTAGTACAAGTGCGGGAATTGCTTGAGAAGAACTTCATCTCTCGTTAGCACTTCTCCTTGTGCCTCCCCGGTGCTTCCGGTGAAGAAAGATGCATCATACCGCATGTGCATTGATTACAGGAATCTAAACAAGGCCACAATCAAGAATAGGTTTCCAATCCCCAGGACAGGTGACTTGTTGGATGAACTCAAGGGGGCTCAGTTTTTCACGAAGATAGATTCGAGGTATGGTTACCATCAAATCAGAGTGAAAGAAGGAGATGAGCACAAGATGGCTTTCCGCACTATAATAGACAATATGGTCATACAGACAAAGCATTGCAGTTCATCAGGCAGTTTGATGTTGCATTCAGTACAAAAAAGTTTTCAGAATCCTCCAAGTTAAGAATGGTCAGTTTGCACTTGATAGCGACAGCTAGTGGATGGTGGAGTGCAGACCACAGATGGGTCAGCCCCAAAGATGTGGAAGGACTTCAAGAAAGCGTTCTACCGGCAGTTTATGCCTAAACAGTTTAGAGATCATGTTCTTCAAGATTGGGACAGTTTGCATATGGATGCAGAAGATACAGTCAATGTGTACAACCAAAAGTTTTGGGATGCTTATTTGCAGGTTGCACCTTTCAAAAAGATCTCCAAAGGAACCCAAATGAGAAAGTACAGAGCAGCAGGTCTCAGTCCAAGAATCCAGGCAGTAGTGAATGCTTTGGGGGCAAAGAACATTCAAGACCTTATGCATTCAGCTTCAGTAGCTAGTCTTGTGCCGTTACAAGATCCATCCACGGTACTATCCTTGCATGCAAGACGTCCTGAAAGAAAGAAAACTGATTTTTCAAAATCAGACAAGAAAGAGTATCCCAAAGTTGAAAAGAAAGGGTTTCAGCCTCAGAAGCCGAGGGGTACTCAGTTTTCAAAGTCATATAAAGGCAAATTCCCATTCACTCCTGAACAGATAGCTGAATTTTGCAAAGATGGGAAATGCTTTAAGTGTGGGAAAAGGGGCATATGGCTGCCCAGTGCCCTGAGAAGCCTTCGGGTTCTAAGGAGCAGAAATAACCACAAGTACCACTGAGGCCAATGGTGGGAGCAGTCCCAGATGTTTTGGGGAGTACCTCAGACCCAAAGGAAAAAGAGCTTTTGCTATCATGGGGAAAGATAAGAGATCAGCAAGCATTAATCCTATTTGATCCAGGGTCTACAGACAATTTCATATATGAAGATTTAGCCCTGAGATTAGGGATAAAAACTAAAGAGCTAGGCACAGCTCTTGATGCTGATCAAATGTTCCAAGGAAATCCAGTGCAAGTTACTCCTTTGATTGGAAAGCTTCGTGTCCATGTGCAGAGCTATGTAGATCAGAGGGACTTCTTAATCTCTCCTCTCAAGCAGCATGATGCTGTACTTGGTACATCGTGGTTCCATCGAGAGAAGTAACAATAGAATACCTTGAGAGGGTACTGAGTTTTATGCATAGGGGAAAAAACCAGCGTTTAGTTGCCAGGAATAAAGGGGAGACTATCCCCATTGTATCTGATGTTACATGTGGTAAAGCAATAAAGTCTGCAATTTCCGCGCACATGGTTTTTGTAAAAGAAAAAGAGAATGATATGCATGCTGAAATGAATGATGCAGACAAAGATAAATTTCAGTTTCTTGTAAAGTTTAAAGATTGATTTTCCAATGCTTTGCCAAGGGAGTTACCCCAGAGAGACCAGAAGATCATCAGATAGAGTTAATGCCTGGTAGTGAGCCACCAAATAGACCACCTTATAGAGTTAGTGCAACTCAGAGAGAGGAGATAATGGCTTAGGTATAGGACTTGCTGTCCAAAGGGTTGATTCAGCCCAGCTCGTCTCCTTTTTGCTCACCAGTACTTTTAGTACAGAAGAAAGATGGTTCTTTTCGAATGTGCATTGATTATCGTGCATTGAATAAGATGACCATCAAAAATAGATTTCCGATACCACGTATCGATGATGTGCTTGACCAGCTCAAAGGAGCAACAGTTTTCAGCAGGATAGACTTAAATTGTGGCTATCATCAAGTCAAGATACAACCACAAGATGTGCATAAGACACCTTTTCGCACTGCATTCGGGTTGTATGAATACTTAGTGATGCCTTTTGGGTTGACAAATGCTCCAACCACATTCAATAGAATGATGGATCGCATCTTCCTGAAGTACAGGCATTTCACGGGTACTTTCTTTGATGATATCCTAGTCTTTTCAAAGACAAAAGAAGAGCACAAGGAACATCTTGCTTTGGTATTTCAAGAGCTTTGAAATCATCAGCTTTTTGCCAATAGCAAGAAAAGAGAAATCTTTTTGGAAGAGATCCATTATCTGGGGCATATAATATCCAAGAATGGGATACAGATGGATCCTGCAAAGATCCGAGCCATCCAAGAATGGCTTGAGTTGAAAATTGTGCATGAAGTCCGATAGTTTTTTGGGACTTTGCTCCTATTACAAGAGATTCATCAGGCATTTTGCTGATATCGCAGCTCCGTTACATGACCTTACTAAGAAAAATGCAGCCTTTACATGGGGAATATCCCAGAAGAAAGCATTCAATACACTCAAGGAGAAGTTGACTACAGAGCCTATTCTTGTAGTCCCCGATCTGTATCAACCTTCAAGACCTGGAAGGCATGAGCGAGCAATATGCTAATGATGCAGATTTTGGCGAGATTTTACAGCAAATGCAAGAGGGGCAGTCCACCAATCACTATTCCCTAAAAGATGGGTATCTAATGAAAGATGACTGCCTATGCATCACCCAGGAGATGAGGAAAAAGATTTTGGAGGAATGCCATGCACCTCCCTATGCTGGACATAGAGGAATTACAGCAACAACTCTAGCACTAGAGAGGTATTTCTTTTGGCCAAGGATGCGGAAAGATATACATCAGTTTGTTACTCAATGCCTTACGTGTCAGAAAGTGAAGTATGATAGACGGAAGGCACTTGGCCTACTTATGCCTCTTCCCATGCCTCAGGCACCGTGGGAAAGTATTACAATGGACTTTATTTTTTATTTGCCAAGATCAAAATCAGGGAATGATGGAATTTGGACTATCATTGATAGATTCAGCAAGCAAGCTCATTTCATTCCGGTTTGCAAAACCATAAAGGCAGATCATACGGCTAAGCTTTTCATGGCACATATCTTTAAGCACCATGGTATGCATAAGTCCATTGTCAGTGATTGAGATCCCAGAATGACCAGTCTATTCTGGAGAGTTTTATTTGATAATATGGGGATGAATCTGAATTTTTCTTCTTCTTTCCATCCCCAGACAAATGGTCAAAGTGAAGTAGCAAATTCTACTGCATTGGATATGCTGAAATGCTACGTGGGTGACCAAGGTTCAAACTGGGAAAAGTACCTACCATTAGTAGAGTTTGCTTACAATAATACAACACATAGCTCTATAGGGAAAGCCCCCTTTGAGGTCATATATGGGAAGGTGATTCTGCCACCTATCCTGAGGACCAAGGATGAAATATTTGCAGCTGATCAGTTTGTGAGAGACCTCCAGACAACTTATAGCCAAGTCCAGACAGCAATCGAACGGTCTCAAGAGAAACATAAAAGAGCTGCAGATAAGCATAGGAGACAGTTAGATCTCAAGGAAGGGGATTGGGTACTTTTGAAGTCCAAGAAAGCTAGGCTCCGCAAGTTTAAAGGCAAACAAAAAGTGTATGCAAAGTTATCCCCCAGATACTATGGCCCTTTCAGGGTTACAGAAAGAATAAATGAGGTTGCATACAGGTTAGTATTGCTAGAGCATTGAAGGATTCACAATGCATTTCATGTGAGTCTTTTAAAGAAATTTCAGGGGCCAGAGCCTACAGAGCCAGTATCAGAGGATCCACCAAAAGTGGATGAGCTGGAGGAGGTCCTTCAACCAAAGTAGATTGTGTACCATACTGTACACAAAGGCCCTCAGGGCAAGGAGTTTTACAGGTATCTTGTAAAATTCAAGAATTATACGGTATTAGATGCCAAGTGGATGGAAAAAGACATGTTATCTGATCATCCACAACTTTTGGATGTTTACAAGGAAGCTTTTCAGTTGAGGTCAACTGAATAGAAGCCGAGGGGATGTCACCACAATGTAAATATCCTAAGTCAAAGTACAGTTGACCATTTATTTGATCATAATTAAAGAGTTTTCATATGTGTTAATTATGGTCAAAGAGTTATTTTAATGGTTAAAGAATTGACTACGGTCAAAGATACTTGACTCTGGTCAAGTAAACCAGACTTCGGTCGCGGAGACTTGGTTTATTACCAAGAGGGTTAACTGCGATTAACTAGAGAACCACAGAGCTGACTACGGTTAGAGAGTGTTGACTTCGGTCAACGAGACTTGGCATGTGCCAAGAGGGTTAACTATGGTTAACCAAGATGTGCCAACTTCAGTTGGGGAGTTGTGCCAACTTCGGTTGGAGAGACTTGACTATAATTAAGGCGCCTCAACCCTTGGTCAAAGCCTCTTAATTATAATCAAGAGTGTTGACTCCGGTCAACCAAAGAATATATATATATATATATATATATATATATATATACACACACACACATGCAAGTTTTAGGGGAGACAGACACGCATCCCCACCCACTTTTCGAGTTGTCTCTTACCGATTATGACTGCGTTCGAGCCCCCACCATGGAAGTATGAGAGGGATCTCTCTACCGAGGGCTTCAACTATGCGTATTCGATATTCTCCCGTTCGTAGATCAATTCCGAAAATCCGTAGGTTTAAGCCTCACTCCTAGGATCTTTTGAATCGAGAAGTGGTAGCGACGGAACTCGTTCTGATCAACCCATTGTGAAGAATCACATTCAGCAAATGATTTGTGATTTTGGACGCGTCATGGAAATCCTCACACTCAATCAAAATCAAATAATGGAATATTTCCATCTCAAGGAAATTGACTCCATATGGATGGGATTGGATTATGAATATTTGATGGGAGTATTTATCGGCGAAGGCAGTTGCTCCTTCTGCAAATGTGGACTGACGGAGCTCAGTAGCTTCATTCCGTGGAGTAACCATAGATATTATCCCCGATCGGATAGACTTGGGGCCAGGAATACGACATAATCATTCAAGTTTCATTAGATGGCGAATTTCAAGAAACGTTGAAACGGAAACATTTCCCTTGGATCCGGAAATGGCCGCTGCAAAACTCCGCATAAACGATCTCGATTTCGAGCCACACGTCGCTTTCCACCATATCGTTTTAGACGGGGTTTTACCGTAATATCCAGAGTTCAAATGTTATTTTCTTACCGGGAGATTGTTACCACCACAACAATTTCAATAAGATCTACTGATACTACCTGCGGCTGCCCATCGGGAAAAGCTGTCCCAACAACCCCGAATCAGTAACATTCGGAATTTCTTCTATGTTAAGCATTCAGTTTTTCTTTAGCCGCATACGTCACCTCAACCGTAATTTTTGTAATGTTATTTCGTTCCGCGGAAGTTTCCGTATTCTTCTTAGTTTTACCCCTCACGAAACCAGGAATTTTGCTTAACTCCAATTGACTCTCGGGGGTCCAATTCAGAATTCTATCTGTAGATAATGATTTGGTAACCACTTTTTTAGTATCATGGCCGCCAAAAGCGTCTAGTGGGTGATCTTCCATACCAAGATTGGATGAATTATGGATTGGATCGGCTATCTGATTAGTTCCTTTGTAACCTAGGAAACGTCGGTATCCTAGCGGAAAATTCTGGATATGGACGGGTGAAGAAATAACCCCGCATGGAATATTGAGACGTTTACCGATATGGCATTCCATCTGGGTTCCAAAGATTGCAGGGGGTTCAATACAAGCTATCGTATCTCCAACTTTGGTATGATCCTCCATAATTAATATCTCATCACGTAAGCCCTGAACCTACTCATTAAACCACTTCGCGTCGTGTTTGCAATAAGTACCTGAACAAATAACACGAATTCCCATTTCTCTATTGAGTATTCTAGTAATCGAAGCTGCGTGGGTGGCATCACCAGATACTACTGCCTTTTTTCCAGTCGGATTCTGACAATCGATGGATCTTGGAAACCAAGCCACCTAAGAAACAAATTTGGTTTGATTTTCAATATACGACTCATAATTGACTCTCTTTCGGCAAGGCGGAAGCCCACGCATTTATATACTTCTCCATCTGTCCAATGAATTCGGCTGTATCTGAGATTCCCATCAGAGTGGTTGATATGTAAGGCATCCCAAATTCCTTCTCCGAAAAGATTGCTGTCATTAGACCCACTTCGCGATGAGGAACTATATTAAACCGAGCTTTTGGTAAATCCTCCAAATCCCTCAAAGATCCTCCTTCTGGAATTACTTGGTTGACTAAGATTCCCAAATCCTGCAGTAGACATCTCAATTCGCGACAATCATGTTGGTTATGAAAACCCAGAGTGGATATTCCAATAATATTTGCTGAGGGCGCATCTGTCAGAGACCGATCCAATGTACCCCATCTACAAGCTTTATCCAAATAATAGCGAATTATTTGCTCTGAAGTCCTATCTGCTGCTTGAAGCTCATTGACTCTATGGTAATTGACATCTGCGGGAATTACATCAGACGTAGAATAGATAGAAGCTCGATCCACAAAATTCTGCGAATCTTCTTGTGAGATACTAGAGGTACATGTAGGCGTCAAGACAATTGGATCGGGACATTATTCCTCATCTTTTCGATTTCTATTATTAATAACCCTTTCCTGAGATCCACGTGCTGATACGTGACAGTCCACTATACTAGCAGTTATTGGGGTGAAATCCCTCTCCGACATAGATCACATTACATTGAAATGGTCATCTCCCAGAGGAGCATGCATTATGGCATGTACATTCTTAAAGGAACTGGCTACTCGTAGAGTACCGATATGAGCAGGTCCGGCATACATCCAATAGGCTAATTTCATGAATTATTCTTAATATTGTTTTTCGCCCCGGGATCTATTGCTATATCCGGCTGACCGTCGTAACATGAACTTGACGATCCATCAATAGGTGGGAGGAGGGACTCGAAGTAGTCCGTCCCAATTTAGAATGTTCCTTACTCTCCCACAAAAGAAGAAAAAAAAAGATCACAGAAAAGGAGATGGGGTGTATCTACTTAAGCATCAAGATCTGGGACGGAAGGATTTGAACCTCCGAATGACGGGACCAAAACCTGCTGCCTTCCCCCTTCCGACCACTCAATTCCTAGGGAACAAGAAAAGGGTAGGAAAGGTGGGAGGCACCCAACAGATGGAAGGGCCAGGGCCTAGCTTCGGGAACCCGTGCTTGGCTTTTTAGCCATAGCCTTTTAAAGCAAAGCAATAGTGTGCCAGTTGCTAATGATAGTGTGCCAAGCGTGAAAACATGATTCAACTTTACTTTTCGGAGGGGAAGTGCGAGTCAACGCTCCCCAACATGATTCAAAGGCTTCTTTTCATGCGGGTGGATGCGGCTAGCCCGCCTAACGGCCAGCCAAACCTACAAAGAACCACTATAATACGCAATTATTAGAGTTCATGCGGACTCAAAAGAAATGAAGGCTTTCGGTTTTCCGCTACTAGCCGGAAGCGGAAAATGATTGGCACTTTGGAGCGGATAGCGGAAGCCTAATGCTTTTTAGCCACGCTTTCGGGTAAGCGGAAGCGAAAACGCCAAAGTGAGCGGGAAGCATTTCCCGCATTAGGGAAAATGCCACCGTGGGCGCTACCTTCAAATTTGCTTTGGAAGCCGGGAGCCACTTCCCTTCCCTGGGAAAAGCTTCCAATCTCATAGCAGCCCGTGGCTACAAAATTTCGTATATATAATGGAGCTCCAATCCTAACGAATTCAATCGATGCAAAAATTCTATCCTTAAACTGCCATAAATATCATTCGGAAAGCTAACAAACACGGAAGAAGGATCCCACATGAGTGTCTCTAAAAGGCATCCCTACCATTCAGTAGATCCAAGCCCATGGCCTCTCTTGTTGGGGTCACTCGGAGCTTTAGCAAGCACCATCAGTGATGTTACGTACATGCATTCATTCACAGGAGGTGGAGCACTCCATGCATTTCTTCTTATAACGGCTCTAGTAATTCTATCTATGGGGCCCCGGCTCGTTTTCTTTCGCAACGAAATAATACCTAGATTTCGTAATAGATGTCTGACTCGGAAGCTGGCCCCGGTATGTTTGGACTTTGCGGCCATGGTTGCTGCTTTGCTTAGTTTGTTGTGGCCTAGTATAGCCGCTACTGATGAGGGGGAGGACCCTAGTTGTAGAAAACGGCTCAAGTTAGACGAGGACCCTGACCCTCAAGAGCCAGAGGAAACCCCGCCTGCTCTCGTTGAAGAGATAGCTATCGCGCATGTCGCAATCGAGTTCCGAGAAGAGCTTGGAACCGTCGAAACTGTACTCGAGGATTTAAACCATCCCGAGGGCCCCAACCTGAAGCCCTACAAGGTTTGAATTTAAACCTTGGCCACTTGGAAGAAGTGACGCTTCGCCGCGTGGAGTATGGTGGCCACGTCAGGAGAGGAAGGGAGGGAACAAGTGGTGGCCGATTCGATTTCGGTCCGGAATCGCTTGAGAGAGTTCATTGAGGGACCTTTACCCCCTAGCCCGGTAGAAATGCGCCAAAACCTTGGACCCGCTTGTCCACACTCTCCGTCAAGTCCGGGACTCATATGAGGAACTCATGGGGATAGAGTATTCTGACTAGGGAACGGAGGGCCCTTCGGGAGGCGGAGAGGATCCCGGATCGGGTCCGACGGATACAGAGGGCCCTTCGGGAGGCGGAGAGGATCCCGAAGCGGGTCCGACGAAAACGGAGATCCCTTCGGGAGGCGGGGAGGATCCCGGATCGGGTCCGACGGAAGCAGGGGGCCCTTCCTCTGAAGCTAGCCCGCAGCCTAAGGAAGCGGGCCGGGCTGCTGGCCCCTCTTCTTACTTTGGAGAAGCGGGACCTTTTCCTAAGGAACCCCTGTCGCCTTCTGCTTTCGGGGACGACGAGGCCTGGCGGGGGATGATCAAGCTCATCGCTGTAGAATTGATCAAATGTTTGGGATGAAGCGTTTTGTATCTAAAACAATTATGGAAGAACCGAGAATTTGCGTTTTTCGGATATTGATTCGCTTCTTCTTAACACGGTTCATGTCCCCCCTGTTCTCGGAAGAGCCCATTCCTTCATTAGCTAAACTTCTTACTTTTCCGCCTCATTCAGACTTGTTTTCCATTCGTACATGATTGACGGAGGCCCTGAGCACATATGTTACTACGTTTCCAACATTATGTCCTCGTTTCGTTCTCTCCTTTATTACTTATCAAATTTGGCGCTATTTGATCCTCAGTTGCTATGAAAGATGAAGAAAAGAATATAAGAAATTGTTTTACTCAAGTGGTTTCTGCTTTCTTTTGTTCCTCTTCGTCACCTTTGGTTGGGTAGTCTTCAATGTTCGGCACTTTCATTACTGTCCGAGTATCACATCCACTAATTCGCTCATAATTAAGCCACAACCTAAGGTTCCTGACTACATAATGTTAACCGTTCGTATTTTGCTTATTTCATTGATATGTTTTTAGGTCTCAGTAATGGTTATCTGTTTGCTGGAATCAAAAGCTATTTATTTGAAAACCCGTTTTAACAATCGTCGTATTTCAAGGGTTCATTCGCTTCTCACAGCAGCTCTGTTCACCCCCCAAGATATCTGGTTTTAAGTCGTTACCTGTTCACCTTTCACTGTTCACCTTTCATTGGAAAGTCATTAAGAACTCTATCAAGGAACCGGCGCTTGTTTAAAAAGCAATAGGGTCCATTACCGAAAGTACTAGTTCTAAAAATTCATTCGCGAAAAGATTTACATTCTACGCCACAAAAGCCCCTAAAGTACTGAACAGAATAGGTATTGGTTTGGTAGTGATTGGAGTAGCAAACTCAGATTCGGCAGGAATCTCATTTTTGGGTAGTATTGAAAGGGAATTAGCCCAAAAATTGGGTAGGGGTCAAGACGTAAGCCCATTTCAAGCTCACTGAAGTGCCCTCCGAACCACGTGTAATAGTCGCCTATTACACGGCTCACTAACTCTGCTTGCTTTGGGTTCGTGTACCTCTTGGGCCCAAGCGCAGTTTCATCCGTGCTGGGCCTTGGTTGGCTTTTGAGCTTCCATATGGCATTTTATACAGAGTGGAACCTGCTTCCGGCCCAGCTCCGCCTTTTTTCCACTTAGATCCTTGAGCGCCCCCGAAGGATCCACTTTTTTTGTTGATTGGTACAACACATGGGGTTTTCGACTAGTCGCCCGTGGCTTGCTTGATAAGGCTCATAAGTATGTCTCGCAAGATCTCGGGATAGTAGCCAGCTGCTTGGTCAGCCTTTTCTCGTGTTTCAGTGACCAGTTTTCGACGAACGTGCGCTTTATTATGCGTCAGAGTGAATCTCTATATCGAGGATATAGGATCCCTTGGATCTGTTTGGAAGTACCTGATCCACCCACTGATTCCTCTCAGCTTTCTATCAGGTCATCAGTGACACCCAACGGGGTTCTGTCCGGTTTAGCGCTCGAGCGCTTGCGGTTTCCCGCACGCAATCTGAAAGACTTTGGTCATTCCCGAGTTTCTACTTGGCTGCGTACACTTCAACCACGGAGGATCGCATGACGTAGGGGATGTGGATAAGTATTCAGTGTCCGTTCTGCCTTTGGACCACTCCCCCAGCCCGCGGAGGATACTGCTGATCCATGAGTTAACTACGCTCTAGGGAGAGTGCATGAGTCCAACAAAACACAGGTTCGTTTCCAAAACCCTGGATTGCAGTCTCCGGAAGTATTCGGCAGTGCCCGCGTTCGAAGTGAGGTTACAATATATATATGTATAGGAAGAAAAGGGGGCGGCCAAGAAAACGCTTTTGCCCTTCGGGAACCCGAGGTAAGTGCCGTGCCGGCACCCGAGTCCCCGGCCCCGGGTTCCCCGACAGGAGGAACCCGATTGCCTTTCCAGGCAATGGGGAAGCGCATAGCACTTACCCCGTCCCCCACCCGTTCGAGTGGGGGACCTTTGGGAGGCCCGATCACCTGTAGGTCTCGGAGGGAGACATAGGCCAATTTCCAGGAGCAGACGCCACTCGATCGGAGGGGGAGGGGCATAGCCAGTTTCCCCCGCAAGCAAGGGAGAAACTGGAGCACTTATCCACACTTTCTCCCCGGCGCTTTTCTTTTGCGCGCTCCGAGGCGAAGGTTATCCCAGAATAAGGTGAAGGAGCGCTTGCCGCGCCCCGCACTTCCCTTAGCCCTTCGGGGCTTCAAGCTTTCCACCTACTTTCGCGCGCGCTTCGTTGGCTTTTTCGCGAATGAAGGACGAAGGCGCAAAGCGCTCGCTGCTGTTGCCATACTAGTCGTAGTTCTCAGCTTATCATATGCCCGGGATTCCTTCCGATATGCGCATAATTTTTGTTATCCCCATGTTCAATGTCAGTTGGAGTTTTTCCCGGCTTCTGATTCCGCTCCTAGTCCCATAGCGTTTGACTGTGAGCTGGCGATGCAGAAATCGTCTGCGAACCTATTTCATTCGACGGTACTCAGGGTCCGAAGTCTGGGAAGCTTCATCGCCTTCATTAGCTCGTATATTGGGTCTAGGATCATCCTGATAACCTATTGTGGGAGTCTATCCTGGGAAGGAGACTCCTAGCCGGGCCGGCCGTTTTTCCTCCTTTCCCTTCGGATATGTACGCTCGTATAGTGCTCCTTTTTTGCCCGGTGTTGCGGAGATCCGTGAGTCGTGATAGGGACGCAATGATTGTGTCGCCGCAGTCTGGTCCAGGCTTCACCGATCCAGGCCAAGGGCACGAGCTTGCTGTAGGCCAGGCTCTTGTCTCACCTTTATGTGCTTCTAGCTAGCCATCCAACTATTCGGTCTGGCGGCCAGGTCAGATCCTTTTTCAACCCCTAAGGCCATTGTGTAGGAGTCGTACAACACCCAGTTCTTCTGGTGTGCTTTCCCGATTCAGCTTTTCGGGAAGTACTTGAGTTTGATTTTCTCGCGCGCGACCGTCAGTACACCTATGCTCGGAGCTTCTGAGAAATGTCATGGTCTAGTCTCCGGAATACGCTGCCGCATCTGAAGTCTCTTAAATAGTTGCCCCATCCTACTATTTTGTTGGGTACCAGGGTTGCGATAAGTTGGTGGGCTGCTCTTCTTCTTTCTCGTTGAGACTTGGATGGCCTGTTGAGTCTCTTCGAGAAATCTCTTAGAGACTTACGAGACGGAGTTCTTGAATTTTTGGCAAAAGCCCCATTTCCGGATATGATGGATTGAAAATCCGAATTGGAACTCGGACCTGGTGTTGACTATCCGGCCGGGTATTCTCCGGGTGCAATTTCAGTCCCATGGGCTTTCACCATTCCCCGCCACGATGCCTGAGCCTGTTCTGTGACCTCCCCGGATTTGTGGAGTAAAACGGAGTGGTCGGCATATCTAATTAGTCTCGAAGTTGGTTCTCTTCTCTGAGGTGTACTTTCGGTGACTACTTTCTTAACGAAAAGAGCTGTCTCCATCTTATGGAGAGCAATGTTGGCTAGCAGCAATGGGGAAATTACGCCACAGGTGCCCATCTCACTGGTCCCCATGGACTGGGGATTGTCTTTACTAAATCCGGTCATGATGTCAGCTCTTTCAGCCAGGCTTTAACCCGTTTGGCTAGACTAGGCAGAGTGTTAAGTTTGTCGCTTCGTGGTATATGATGCTGCGATTGAAATATTTGGAAATGTCCGCGTCCAAAACAGAATTTGGCTTGGCTCAGATGACTAATAATATGGCTTCGATGGCATTCATCCCAGCAATTCCGTCCAGGTGTCTGAATCCATGGTTCAAGCGGGCTTTCTTCTCCGGTTCCAGAGCCATCCCGGCTAGAGCCGGCTGGGCTCTGTCTTCGATGACGGAGATGGGGGTACGCCCACCTTTGCTCGCTCTGCGAACAAAGTTGGGTCCGCCCCCTGGTTGGTGGGCGAAAGCCCGGGCCTTTTTTGCGTTTTCTGTGCGAAGCAACACCCTTTCTTCTTCTCTGCCGCCAGTGCCATAAAGCCAACGAAGTAATTCAACCCACGGGTTTGCCGCGGATAGCGCTTTCAGGGTAAGGTAAAGTCTTTATCAGCACTAAAAGCTTACAGCCCCGGCTTTATGCCACCCGCCAGGAAGGAGAGGGGCGAAGCCACCCTCTCCCCTTCGGTCGAGTGGGACCCCGCCCAGGTCCCCCTTGGGTAGGGGGGGGCTACAGAAAGAACTCCGGGCCCCCCAAACAAAATGAGGAAGTCCTGGGTCCCGCTAGGGAGACTTCGCTTTGGGGGTAGGGGGCCCATCAGGGGGCGCGAGGAGGTCCCCTACGGGTGAAGGCACGGTTCCGATAGGAACCCGGGAAATGGCGTGCAGGGTAAGCACGTAGCGCTTCCCTGGCCGATTTCATGCCCTAAGCACGAAACCGCCAATTACCCTCCACGGAGTAAGTTATACGGTCTCGGGGGGAGACGAGACCGGAAGGAGGGGTCCACGGGAATGCGATAGCCTGGGGGGGCTTCGGAGGGAGACTCAACGGAGGATAACCCCGGGGTTGTGTAGCTTTCCCCAGCTTTCATAGCTCCTACGAGGGGCCTTCGGCCCTACGAGTCTCCCCCCCGTGTTGCCGAGTATCTTTTGTTGGAAGTCACTTTGTCGGCTTCATGAGCAAAGGAACCCTCAGGGCCCTCTCCGACCGGGTAACCCCCTTTATGTGATGTGTCCCCGGGGACTCTTCATTTTCCGCACGCGTTCTTACCGAACCTTCATTCGTGTGGCCAACTCCGTGGGGTTCACCTCACCTCCACTTGTTGGTTTAGTGGTTGGCGAAAGGAATGAGGGCTGAAGGCGCGAAGCGGTCGCTTTCCTCTTTCTCGGGCTTCAGTATCCATATCTAACAAATGGGTGTTGTAGCCTTCCTATCCAACAGGAGACCTCCTCTCGCCGTCTCTATTCTTTGTGGCCCTGAGGTCACCACTCACCCCACTGTCGACGTCTGGGGTGTTTTTCCCTTGGTTATCTCGTGTGACTCGTCTCACTAGAGTCTTGCGTGTATTTTTTGTATGAGTCATCTAGATCAGAGAGCACACATCTTGTCCGTATCGTTCGTTGGAGCAAGAAGCTTGTTGGTAAATTCTGGGTTGGAGTCTAGAACTGCCTCGGCCTTAGGCGTTGGGATTTGTCCCCACCAAGGTATCGTTCAAGTATTATCTATGTAGAACTTACCTATGACCCATTCTCCTTTCCATTGACCACTGAGATCCTAAGTCTCCAAGTCGGCATATCCCTAGCCACCGAGGCCTTTGCTTTTTAGAGAATCCCGCTCCCGTAGGGCTTGTAGCTTGGCAGCCCACCGCAAGGAAACCCCTACCGGGGTATTCCAGTTTCGAAAGTATTGGATAGTTATAGCGGCCTGTAGGCGCAAGATGTACCTCATGGGGCGGTCCCCTGGACATAGTCCTTTCATGCAGTGGCCGTTTATTAGTCCATGGTCCATTGGATGTACGGTGCAAGGCCAGAAATTGACACTACTTGTACCCCTCGTTCCTGCCCTTCGCTCACTGGGCCTGTCCCTCAGTGTGGTCAGTACTGGATACTGTCAGGCAGCCAAGGTTACACTTGTTTACTCATGAAGGTTCATCGGGGCCCCTTTCCCCCCCCCTTTTTTGCTTGCTTGTAACTCAGAGGCTGCCAGACCTCCTACAAAGGGAAGAGAGTCGACTGAACATCTCAGCCATTGGCGGGAATTTTGCTCGCATCCAATCCTCAATCCAATCCTCAATTATTGTTCACCTCGCTCGGGTCGTGTTGGGTGAGCAACAGCCGCTTCATCATGGGACTGCTAATAGGTCACACTTTGGCCAAGTATCCTACGAAAATACTTCCGAAAGCCAAAAAGATTAGGAGGATGGCCATAAGAATGGGCACATCGTGGCATCGTAAGATGTCTCGTTTGAATGGATATATATATATATATATATATATATATGTTTGTTATGTGTGCATATGTGTTCAGTGGGGATGCATTCCGCTAGACACCACAAGCCTCTTCCTTGCCTTGCAGAAGCGTCCTACATCGTCAGTCTGGACAGCATCAAGGTCTCGGTATTGGTCGGTGTTGCCTCTCAAGTCTCTGGGTCTGCTATACATGTGCACAGTGAGCTCTTCAGAAGCGTGTTCCGTGCTCTCTTGAAGAGTGTTCTTTGTATTTCTCAGTTCTCCAAGTATAAAGCAAATTCTCCCCTGATTGGGGGAGGGAGCCCTCAGTGGATACAGGGACCCAATCGGTTGTCGACTCTACTCTCTCTCTACCCTCATCTCCTTCCTCTCTCTATGGTAAACAACGCTCATTCCTCGCTAAAGGTTTAAAGAAGGTCTTGCTGTGAATTACACGATCAGATAACCGTTGCATATTACATTGGTATCAGAGCTTCGGTCTGCAGCTTGACTACCGCGAGTGTATGGTTGTGCTGAGATCCCGAAAGGACACACAATCAAGCACCATGGAAGGGTCAGGAAAAGATTTCAACCGTGAAGACTTTGAAGAGGAGAAAGACTACCAACAAGATACGCTTCCGCCAAATGCTCAAGAAGTGATGGCGAACCTTCTAGAGTAGAATCGGGTCCTGCTGCAGCAACTCGAAGAACATTCATCCCAGCTTAAAGAAAGCAGAAGACAGCTAGACCAGACAAAACAACGTCTGGAGGAAAAAGAAGCAAAAAAGCCGCTGGAAGAAAGAAGAACCACATATTTTGAAAAACTGATCTTGTTGATGCGTGAGGAACGCAAAAATGAGGAGGCACTGCCGACGCGCAGAGCTCGCCCAGGCAGAGAGGCAACAAAAGCTAGACTGAGAGGCGATGCTTCTCCAACACAAACACATGTTAGCCGCTATGCAGGCAAGTTTGAGCGCAGCGGCCGTCTTCGCCGCAGCTTCGCCATCGACAAAGGTAACACCACTCACTCCGTCCACTCCAAATTTTGTTAAGTATGATGGCAAGTGTGATCATTCAGCAATTTTGCAATTTATTCATTAGTTTGTAGCTCATTTTCCGTTAGCGCAGATTCAAAATGAGCAAGATAAAGTCCACCTTGCAGCCCCTCATCTTACAGGTGAGGCGATGACTTGGTGGCAGCATTGGGCTAGTAAGCATACTGACCCAAAAACGTTTAAGACGAATTCCGTTTAGGCAACATTTGTGGCCGACCTCAAAGCCCGTTTTCTCCCACCCCAATATATGCTTAACCTGGAGGATGAGTTCGCTCGTCTCTTCCAGAATGGTTTGCCTGTGTTGACATACAGTAATAAGGTCATCACACTGGCGCAACAGTTGGGCGTGACGGAGAGCACCAAGATGAAGCAATTCATTCAAGGTTTGGACACGAACATACGTTTTACCATTCGGAACTTCGACCCGTCGGATTACGAGCGGGCGCTGACTCTCGCACAGAATGAGGAGATGATGCTCAACAAGGGAAAGCCCAAGCAGGTCCAGAAAGATTCCAAAGCCCCGCACCAGTCAAACAACACAGCGGGTAAGGATCAAAAGAAGGACAACCAGTTCCAAAAGAAAGACGGCCAGGCACCTGGTCAAAAGAGGGAATCCAAGTCCGGATGAGAAGGCTAAAGCCGGCATTACAAGAGGCTATCTACAGCCCGACGAGCAGAAGCGATACCACCAAGAACATCGCTGCTTTCATTGCTACCACATCGCTGCGCATGGCAAGAAGGATTGTCTAAAGTGGCTTGCCGAAAAGGCTACGAAAGCACCTACTTCGTCCGTCGCTAATGTATTGGCTCTTCCAGCTCCGCCTCCATCCTCAACTACGAATGCCGTCTTTCCTGCTTTGAACGCCGTTCCCACGGTGGTCTTTCAAGGTAAGAAGGAGGGTGACTTCTTAGATCAAAAGAAGGCGCTCATTCGAGCGTATGGCATAGCTAATGGGCATCAATTTATTGTCCTGTTTGATATGGGGAGTTCAGAAGATGCCATCTCCCCTCAGCTTGCCAAGACAATGGGGTGCACCTTGGTGCCTCACGAGCTTGCAGTGGACGGGTTCACACCCGGCCTGCTACACACATCACACATAAGGCCATCCAGTTTACTTTTTCAGTTCAAAAGGCCATGTTTACGCAGGATTTTATATTGACTCCTTTGATGGGGTGCGACATGATCCTCGGGATTCAGTGGTTCCGTGAGCATGTTTCAACGCCTGATTGGCGGCAGGACACCTTCACGATTGTGGAAGGTTTACCTGAGCCCGCCGTGATACGCGGTGATCGGAGCATGCCAGGGATTCCATTAATCTCTCATATTCAAGCAGGTCGTGCCGTCCGCAAGGGTGCCATGTGTGCCCTTGTCTATGTCCACTGCCAGATCACTGCAGTAGTTCAAGCCGCTCCTCCGATGGGGCAAGCAATGGTGGATCTACTCTCAGGTACAAGCTACGTAGGTCAGTCTCTCAGCCTTAGGTCAAGTCAGTAGTCAGTTCTTGTTCACTAGTACCCACTGGAGAATAGTAGGTTAAGTGTTTCCATCTTATAGTTTAGGTCTTAGCCTAGGTTAGGAGTCCCTTTAGGGTCCCCAAAGGCTGGACAGGTAAGCAGGGAAGGCAGCCTGCAAAGGCTTCCCAAAAACTCCCCTGGCAAATGAGCCAGGGAGGGCTTTTTATAGGCTGGTTGTAGGCCAGCCAGTCTGTAAAACAGACTGAGTCTGTCTGTTTACAGACTGTGTTGGCTCAGCCCAGCCCTATAAAAGGGCCCCTTGGCTGCCCTGTTTTCTCATTCAGTTTGCTCCTACCTTCAGTCCTCCTACAGCTCCACTTCAGCCTCCTGTGCAGCCCCTGAGATCCTCAGAGCTGGCCCTGCTCTAGCCTCAGTCCCTTGGCCATCAGTTCAGCCTGATCTGAAGGTGACCACGCAGCACAACAGTCGGAGGTTTGGACCAGCAAACGGAGAGAGGTTTGGACACTGTTTCCTCAGCTTTCTCAGCTCTCTTTTACAGTTTACACAGCTCACTCTCAGCTCTATATTTCCGTCATCTCTCAGTTCTCTCATAGGATCTATCACTTCTAGCTTTTCACTCTCTCACTCACGCAGTAACCCTGCATTCCGCTAGACAGCACAAGCCTCTTCCTTGCCTTGCAGAAGCGTCCTACATCGTCAGTGTGGACAGCATCAAGGTATCAGTATTGGTCGGCGTTGCCTCTCAGGTCTTTGGGTCTGCTATACGTGTGCACAGTGAGCTCTTCAGAAGCGTGTTCCATGCTCTCTTGAAGAGTGTTCTTTGTATTTCTTAGTTCTCCAAGTATAAAGCAAATTCTCCCCTGATTGGGGAAGGGGGCCCTCAGTGGGTACAGGGACCCAATCGGTTGTCGACTCTACTCTCTCTCTACCCTCATCTCCTTCCTCTCTCTATGGTAAACAACGCTCATTCCTCACTAAAGGTTTAAAGAAGGTCTTGCTGTGAATTGCACGATCAAATAACCGTTGCATGTTACAACTTTCTATTGAAGCATTTGCTATTTCAGATTCACCGCTTACTGAAACTCATCTTTGGCATGAGAGAATGGGTCATCTAAATTATAGAGCTCTTGCCAAGTTACATTCAAAGGGCATGGCAAATGATGTACCTCAAACTCACACAGTTTCCAAACATGTGTGTGAGGGTTGTCTTTTGGGTAAGATGCATCGGTTTCCTTTTCAAAAAGATTGTCCAAAATTCTCACAAAGAAAATTGTAGCTAGTGCACAGTGATGTCTGTGGCCCAATGAAGACAAATGCCATTGGTGGGTATAAATATTTCATGACTCTAATTGATGACTTCACAAGATATTGTTGGGTATATGGTGTTCTCATGCTTTCAAAGGTGGCTGAATATGGTTGAGAATGAATCAGGATGCAAGCTTGTCACCCTCAACACAGATGGGGGGGAGAGTATATGTCAAAGGAGTTTGATGCATTTTTGTCTTCACCGGGCATTGTTCACTCATGCACTACTCCTTACGCTCCTCAGCATAATCCTATTCCTGAAAGAAAGAACAGGTCCACTATGGAGATGGCCAAATGCATGCTTAAGGCCAAGTCCTTGCCCAATAAATTTTGGCTTGATGCACTGATACGTGCCAACTATGTGCTGAATAGATCAGCTACAAGGGCATTGAGGACTGTTACACCTTATGAAGCATGGAAAGGCAGGAAGCCTTCAATTTCACACATGAGAGTTTTTGGGTCTCTTGCATATGTACATGTACCATCTCAGCTGAGACATAAACTTGATGATAAGGCAATCAAATGCATATTTATTGGTTACAGCCAAGAGAGCAGAGGGTATTGGTTGTACCTACCAAATACAGGGAAGATTATTGTCAGTAGAGATGTAATCTTTGCTGAACATTCAGATTCTCCTCTTATGGACTGCAAAGCTAAGCCAGACGTTGACATGTTTGATGCCTTTGACTCTTGGTTACCTCTTCTTCCCTCAGGGGGGGGACTTTGACCAGCAACATGAGCCTCCTGCAAGCCCTCTAACAAGCAATGATCAGCCAGCAACCCATGCTGATTTGCATGTTCCTCTTCCAACACAAAATGATCCCAATATTCATGATGCAGTGATTGAAGAAAGAGCAAAGACAAGTTCCCAAATGGCTTCTTGAAACATTGAGGGACAGCAAACAAGATCAACCTCTTGCTGCCCGGACAAGATCAGGGAATAGACAGATGCATGGTCACTTTCTTGATTTTGCACTCCTTGCTACAGCTTGCAATGAAGAGCCTTTGTGCCATAAAGATGCTTTTGACAGCAAAGAGTGGATAGATGCAATGAGACCTAAGCTAAAATCTATTGCTGAAAATGACACATGGAAATTAGTAGATCTACCTCCTGGCAAGCATGCCATTGGTACCCGGTGGGTCTACAAATTAAAAAGGAAATCTGATGGCAGCATAGATCGACATAAAGCCCGTCTTGTTGTAAAAGGGTATGCCCAACAACAAGGCATTGACTTTGAGGAGACCTTTGCTCCCACGTCCAGGATTACTACTATCATATGTGTCATTGCCATTGCAGCCCATCACCATTGGCAAGTGCACCAGCTTGACATCAAGATTGCCTTTCTTCATGGGGATCTGCAGGAAGAAGTTTATGTGACACAACCTCCTGGCTTTGAGGTTGTTGGCTCTGAAAACAAGGTATGCCGGCTGAGAAAAGCCCTTTATGGTTTGAAGCAGGCCCCCAGGGCATGGTATGCTAAATTTCATGCACAGTTACTATCCCTTGGTTTTCAGAGTAGCCCAACAGAGACCACTTTTTATGTCCGTGGGAGTGGATCTGATTTTTTTGTGCTGATTTTAGATGTGGATGACATGCTGATCACTGGCCCTAATACTCAGCATATTGCAGCTTTCAAGGCTGATTTGCAGCAAGCTTTTGAAATGTCAGACATGGGACAGCTGCACTATTATTTGGGCATTCAGTTTGCTCATGTTGAGGGGGGTATTATGATGTCACAGTCCAAGTATATTGGACAGCTCCTTGATCATTTTCAGTTTGAGGATTGCAAGCCAATGTCTACTCCAATGGACCCTGGCTTCAAATTTTCAGCTCATGATGGGAGCCCACCATGTGATATCACTCTTTACCAGCAGGCTGTTGGATGTCTCATTTACTTGTGCCACACCAAACCTGACTTATAGTATGCAGTATCCCAGCTCAGCAGGTTCATGCACATGCCGAGTTCACAGCATTGGCAGGCAATGAAGAGAGTCTTCAGAATATCTCAGAGGCACTCAGGATTTCCTTTTCTATGGTGATCAGGGTTCACTTACCATGCATGCTTACACGGAGAGTGACTGGACCAGTTGTTCCGACACCAAAGTGTCAAATACCGGCAACGGTTTTTTGCTTGGCAGTTCATGTATCTCTTGGCTCAGCAAGAAGCAACCAAAAGTTGCCACATCCAGTTGTGAGGCTGAGTACAGGGCAGCCTTCACCGCTACAGTAGAGAGTGTCTCGCTTCGACAGTTACTTACAGATCTTGGTATCCGCCAAACATCCTCCACTATGGTCTACACTGACAGCCAGAGTGCTTTGGCCATTGCGCGTAATCTAGTGTTTCATGGGCATACTAAGCATAGACTATATAAGTCCCCATCCACACCTATTTGTGTACCTTTTTTATGTGACATCTAATCCTATCTACTGCCTTCTCCTCCCTCCTATGTGCTGCCTACACTCTCTCTCCCAATATCTCTCTATCTCTCTCTCTTTCCTTCTCCCTTCTCTCCCAACCTCTCTCTTCCTCTCCCTCTTCCCTCTTTCCACCCTTCTCTCTCCTTCTCCCTCCTCCAATCTGCCCGCTTGTCTCCTTTATTGCAACATTATATGCACATAGATTTCCAGAAGCTAACCAATAAACTAGTGAAGGTCCTGTCGTATGGCAAAGTCCCTATTGAGGACTATCATTGATCTCTAATTACTCATCCAATTGGGAGTAAGGTCACCCCTGGTGTACAAATGATCTGCAAAAGCAAGCCAATGAAGATGCAACCATGGGCTCTTACACGACACGTATAGGACGTCTTTAGATTGCGGCAACGGCATGGACTCCTGAGAGAGAGAGAGAGAGAGAGAGAGAGAGAGAGAGAGAGAGAGGCTAAGCAGCAAGTGCCCTAGGAGGTCAGATCTAGATTCCAGGTGGAGTTATGGTCCAGCTTGCGGCCACAGAAGAATTGTCTTATTTCTTCTAGATAGGTGCCCACTAGGTCTATTCATCGGCCCATGGTTGGAGCAGATGCATGTATATGGAAGATGTCACCGCTATATTGACAGAGTTCTTGAGTCAATCCCTCATTGCTTAGGGAGTTGCCCAAGAGCATAGAAAAGAAAAAAGAAATTTTATTAGAGTCTTCGGAAGACCGATGGGTCTATGAGACTAAAAGAAAACACGATACAAATCACAGTAAGGGTGGAGCTACTGAAACGAGCATCATCACCCATGCTGAATCCTAAGTATGATCATACATAATCAAATACATCTGGAAGTAACAATGAAAAGAAAAGGACTGGAGCGGAGCGGAAGCCTCCGTATGTCATGTCGCCCTAGCCAGTGCATAGCCGGTGATGGGTCGTTGGCGCCCATCAAGGGGTGTTGTGCGTCTCGATCTCTTGGACGAGGCTCGACGCAAGACCAAAGCCACCGTGACTCCCGTGGGACGTATCCCGTCTAAACAATGACGAGAGGTCCCCCAGAGTGATCTATGTGTCCCCTCAATGTCTCATGTGTCGTGCTGCGATCGTCGGGTCGGGGTCTCTCTCATGTCTACGGCTAGAGACTGGACGATCAATGTCACTCGATGGGAAGAACTCTGTGATCCTGCTCTGAGAGGTGTTTGATGATGTGGCCCTCTCGGTGTAGGACCCCCTCGTGAATGAAGGCCGCGAGGCATCTCTGATCTGGGTAGGCGAGGAATCTGGAAAGGAGCCCAGAGCTATCTCTGAAGAGGCAATGGTAGCGACCGCAGATCTCGTAGTACACTGGGCACCTGAAGATAAAATGCTCCTCCGACTCGACCTCCTAACAATCGCACAATATGCATAAGCGATGCTCCCTAGGAATCCCCTCTGCTTTGCTGCTCTCTATGCGGAGGCAGTGTGATGATACCTGAAACTGTCTGAGATCCGTAGTGAGTGAGGCATATGAAGCTCAGTGTACCCGGGTGGTGTGATGAATCCCTCCTCCGAAATACGAAGACAGTAATCTCTGTAGAAACTCAGCTTCACTGGAAGCTCCCTTGGCTCCAACCAGGTCCTAAAGGTGTGTAGCTGCAAGAGATCCTCTCGAATGACCTGGTTGGTGCGTGGCCCAATCGGGATGGTGGGTGGGAGTACCGGAGGGGTATCTAAACTACTGTACTGAAAAGGAGGTATCCTATCGATGTGGAACCTTAGTCTCACAAACCATCTATGAGTCCGTGCATACCAGCATCGCTCGTCTCCCTCTGCTGCCAACCTCATGGAGGAATCGAGAGCCAACCATGGCAACCTCTGTCTCCCTGATGTGCAGTCCCCATACGATCTAACCCGGTGTAAATATATAATGGCCTGAAAGGCTGCATCTAGCTGGAGTGGAGAAGCACCATATCATGGCTCAAGTACAAAGTATTCAGAGGAATTTCACTAGGGCCATGGTGGTCTGGTTGACAGAGGGGGGTCATGCCTTCCCATCGATGAGGTCTCCCCAACTTACAGGATAAATGGACATAGCATCATCAAGATTTAGCTACACGAGGCAACCCCACCTGCTCCGCATCGTCCCCTCTGCTCTCCAGTGGACAGTGTGTGGAAGACAGTGGTCAACATTACGCCGTGTAACATTTGGGTTGTGCAATGCAGCCTAATGATGGGCGAGCACTTTATTCCACCCACAACCAATCTGGTCACCACTTGGCAGGATATCATCTACACCTTGCGCGCCACATGGGAGCACGGGATGTTGGGATCTAGAGCGACAGCCAAAAGGCGTGAGCTTTTCTGCAAGGCTTGGCCTGTAGACATATTCTACCAGGAGGGATTTGTTGGTTGTATGATCCTCCTCCCTGGTTGTTAGCCCCTGTTTCAAATATTCCCTAGGAGTGAGCTCGGTTCTCTAGAAACAAGTTAATTCCTTTTCAGCCAGTCTTCTTTACAGTCAGTGCCTCTGTGACTGCTGATTTGTATGGTTGTTTTTTCAAGCATTAATAGAAAGTTATTTGTGACCTGCACACTCGTAGTAGCTTTCTGGCCCCTCGCCAAATTCACTACTTGTGGTTGGATTACTGACTCAGTTTGTGCTATCCGAAGGCACTCTTCTTTTTCAGCTTGCTGGATTTGAAGGCGCTCTTCTTTTTCAACTAGCTCGATTTGAAGGCGCAATCCTTTTCGGATTCCTCGGGCCGAAGGTGCTCTTCTCTATTGGTTTGTGATACTCATAGGTGCTGTTCTACAGCCTCCTAGGCAGCCTCTTTTTCCTCTTGGAGTTGGAGCATAAAGTTGAAAACTGCTAAACCTGCATCTGCATCATGCCGATGGGATTACTTGTGCCCTATTAACGGAGGTATTGCTGTTGGAGGTTCTGCTGGTAAGGAGTGGAAGCCGCCGCCTCCTCCGTATATGAGTTGGAAGGTGCTCCTATATTCATGGTGGATCTACCGGAGCGTGTCTGTGCCATAAACTGAACTGCCTTCCTTGATCTGTGCCTTACACCCTTAGGCAATAAAATCTGAAATTCTGATATCAATGTAATAGGCAAGATGCCTACCTTCCTCTCTTTCTATAGCCTATTATCTCTCTGCTGCACCAAATGAAAGAACTGTAAAGAAAAAAGACACACAAGAACGCATGTGCTTTGCTATGAGTCGAATGTGAGAATAAGGTGGGATCGGGTTGCAATAGCCCCCCCTCCAAGGAGAGCTTTTTGTTGTTTATTATTGAACCACAACGCTAATTACAACTATGGCCCGTAGGTGGAGAACTGTATGAAGAGGTCACCCTTCCTGTAAGAATGGAGAATGGAGCTGAGGCAGGCTGCTCCTCCCCTCCTTCCCCCTGCTGCTGTCCAGGCTAAGGGCCTGCTGTGGCTGGTGTTGGAACTGCTGGCTGAAGACTGTTGTTGGGCTCTTACTGAAATGAGGGATTCGGGGCCTTTTGTAGGCTGAAAACCACTCTATGTCGGACTGGTTGGAACTTGGCCCTTGTCGGCTGGTCAATATAACTTTGTAAGACTAGAATAAGTCCAATCATACAAATTTATATTTTTTGTCGCCTGGTCAATGCCAATCATTGACCAGGTCAATCAGGAAAAAGTCAATGTTCACAAAAGTCAACAATGACTCAATGAGATGGTTTTTTATGGAAAGTCAATTCTGAATTTTTCGACCTGCTTTGTCATTGCTGACTTCTATAAATGCTTGGCTGCTGCTGCACTTGTACCTATTGTTGTTGCACATCTATTGCATCTGTTGTTGGGGCTGCTGCCAACAAGGCAATCATGCCATGGGCTTGCAGATGCCCATTTGAATGTCAATAGCCTTCCTTACACAACTCCCAGTGAAGTAACAAAGTGCAAGGATGCACTTTGCCTTGAACACACTCTACCCCTCTTCAAGGAATCAAGCATAACCGACCTCCTACAGCTGACCAAACCCGCCCTAATAACTACCACTCCATACAAAATCTTTTCGCGGACTCGACCTAGAGGGCCCAACCTATTGGCATATAGAGGTCGCCTCCCCACCTATGAGTCCCACATGGACAGAGGGAGGAGGACATACAGATTCTGTTGGGATGTCCATGCAGCCGTCAGCTGGCACTTGATCCCTTTCTACTTGAAGTAGTTGTCAAATTCTACTGAATATTGCCTGCCTTCCGCATCTCCTCATCCTCAAGAGCTAAGAAGGCATGTCTGCCTTCCCCCGTTTACGACTGACTGACTGACCAAAACAGATTTTGGCAGAAGTCAAGTATAAACAAGATGTCGGTCGTACCATTTCTTCTGTTGTGCTGACTGTGAACAGAACAGTCCCAATTGATAGGGCAGCGATGACTGTCACCCATTGTGATGGATGAACCGGAATTAACACTGGCTTAGTTCTAAAACCAATCTTTCATCCTCGACATGTTTGAAGCTCCGTTATCAACATACCACTCATCTCCTCAAGCCCGTCTTGACCACCTTGGCAGCTTCTGATTTAGTCTTTCCCTTTGGCTTGCCTGCATCCTTCTTCTTCTGATCTGCCTTCTTCCCACTGTCTTTTGCTAAGTGTCCCAGGTTCTCGTTCTTGTTCTACTTTGAATTTGCTGACGTATCGTCACTACCAAACTGGGACTTACCCTAACCGGGCTAACCCTGGCCTCAAGGAAGATCTTGCCACCAAATACGTCATACTTGCCCTGAGCTTCTTTCTGCAGTAGCCATAGCACTAGCTCTTCAAAGGTCATGGGCATCGTGCGCTCTACTGCAATCATCGCAGTCATGAAACCCTCTCTCCTCTACAATTATCTGTGTCTTGCCATGGCTGGTCGACTATCCGTGGTCAACTACCCATCCCAGACGTCAAGGAGTCCGGAAAGTTGGATGGCAGGAACTACCCTCTCTAGAAGAAGATGATCAGGAGTCACCAAGTGGTTAGAATGACGTGGGAGATACAGAAGGGAAGGAGCTAAAGCTTGCAGACATGAAGGATGCTACACTCGCACCCACTGTGAGACGCAGGGGCCGTTGTCGTCATCATTGGCAGGACTGTAGACACCATTCTACCAATCTTACCTTATGGACAAAGCTTGGACAATCCTGAGGGTCGTGTTTGAGATCAACAACGACACCAGAATTTTTTATCATGAAGATGGAAGAGCCCTCAGGGATTCAGTGCAGGAATTCATCACCAAAGTAAAAGTAGTTAGGGTCCAACTTGCATCAGAAAGGCCCGGATGGCCCAGCCATCTCTGCCTGTGTTTTGCCCAACATACACTGGATGTTTGGTGTTCTCTTAAGCCCTTCTTTGCACACAATCGTGGAGGAATTTCACATTCTGTTTGCCATTCTATCTTCTGCATGTTTCCAGTTTAAGGGATCTTTTGCAACAGATCTATCCAGTGAATTTGCTACAGAAGCAGACTTGT
Organism: Dipteris shenzhenensis; assembly: GCF_047967505.1. NCBI lineage: Eukaryota > Viridiplantae > Streptophyta > Polypodiopsida > Gleicheniales > Dipteridaceae > Dipteris > Dipteris shenzhenensis. The sequence continues at coordinate 44,899,723 of NC_141627.1, read as the reverse complement.
ATTACTTAACATGGTATCACAGCCTCATCAACACTCTCATGATTGACATCAAGTCTGAGGAACGAGTACCTAATAATAAAGAGGAGACCCCAGTTTCAGTAAGGTCTTCTTGTGCCATTCTCGTCTGTGAACTACTGCTCTCACGCCTTCCATCTATGGCAGAGCCAGTCAACCACGTTTAGTGCGCTAGCTACAAGTCCATCCTTTCCAGTGGGAGATACAACGGCTCCTCTATGCCCACCTCCAAAATCATGCTATTGGATCTGGGAATTAAATAATTGCTTCCGTTCATCGGTTGAGAACTGGAACCAGTATGTCCCCCCATACATTGATAAATGTATATATACACATTTATCAGCAAAACACAACAGCCTGCAAGTTGCATATCCCAGTGGACCTTGTATCGCCTCAAAAAGGTTTTCTTTATTTTTTCAAAATCAACAGAACGACCTTTCGAGCCGCTTTGTTTTAACGTCCAATTGAAACGTGCACTGGCAAAGATACACTGGCACTAAAAGGCATGCCGAAATGCTTGAGCCCAGTGTAAACTCAACGTATCATTCACTGGAAATAAAATGTTTCTATGAACCCGTAATAAAATAGATGTCTACGCAAGGAAAAGCAAGCTCCCAATTTTCCATTATTGCGCATTAAATCAAGGAGTAAAAGACCAGCTACGTAGGTCAGCGTACAACTTGGGAGATGGAGAGATATACAAGACGTACGTTGAAGGGGACCCGCTCGAAATTGTTCGAGACGTTCCGCCATGCTGATACGGTCAGCCTCCGAGACGGGACGTTTGCCAGCTCGCATTCCACCACGTCCACCTCTTCCTTGGGAGCTCATGATGTTGTATGTCAAGATAGCCAGAGAGGATGCAACAGATAAAACAGGCCCTTCCAATTCAGGTATAAATTGGCAGCAGGAGGTCTCTCGTTCGCCGTCTACTCGTTCGTACAAGGATTTGTCTGCTTGATGATTATCATCGTTCAATTCTCAAACGAAATTTATAGAGACAAATGGACCGTGCAAGGTTGCTAGCTGTACATCTAGTTGCCTCTTTGGCATAGGCAGGTCCTTTGTTGTTTAAATAGTACACATGTACATCTAGTTGCCTCTTTGGCATAGGCACGTTGGCTATGCCTTAGTGATGGTGATTTGTCTCATAATGGAATGACCTACATTTTCTCGCTCATGGCGGATGTTGATTGGTTTCATTCTCCGCATGTGCGGTGATTGTGGAGCACATTGTGGGTTTTCGGTGTACGCGTGTCATATTGACATGCGTGTTCGTCCCGCATGGCGGTCTTCTTGATTTTCCACCAATTGCACATGTGTGGTCATCCCGCGTGGCGTCCTTGTGCAATTTCAAGAAATCTCTTTCGGCCACGTGGTGTTTGTCACATGCTACGCACCATGCATGGTCGCCTTCTACATTTGTTGCGTGTCCTCTAGTTGTATTGGAGCGTTTTTCGAGACTTGTCTTTGTTTCTCCTCATGGCGCGAATGGCACTTCCTTGCATAGGAGGGTTTTTCAAACATCCTCCTTCTCTGTCTTGCGAGGGCTATGCGTTGCTTGTCTGTCCAGTGCAACGGGGTGGATCCCGAATGGTCGGCGTGTTTCTTTCTCTCCTTCTGCCTTGTGGACATAAAGTTGTAGCCAATCGTTGCGATATCGTTGGATGGGAGGTTTTTGTGGGGGTTTTGCTTCCATTCTATTGTGCTGTGAATGGCGTTGTTTCGCTCGTTGGTCCTATGTAGCAGTATGGATCCTGAACGTTCGGTCGGTGGTGAAGGGATGAGGCCTGATGATAGGGGGAGTTTCTTTCTTGGTTGCACGAGGGCAATGAGAGTCGACTATCTCGTATTGCATATAACTCGATGGACTGGCATAAACATTGTCTCGCAAGTGTGACTCTTCTTAGGAGATCTCTTTCCTCTATCCAAAATGGCCGAAATTCCACCATCTAAGATGGAAGCACCTATCGATTCGATGGATACGGGAAGCTCGACCTTCCAGAGAGGTCTTTCGTGTTTCCATTCTTTCTTCTTTCAATTCCTTTCTTCCTTTTTGTCTTCCTTTTCCATACAAATGATCTTGCACTCATTGTTGTGTGTTGGCATCATGCAGAGCTCTTAAAGTTTGCTGAGAAGAAGCCTGAGTTGACAGACGATGCAACCTCTGATTTGGATTGTACTAGAGTGTTTGTTTTTTGCCGAATCTATTTGACTTATGCCCACATATTCATGTATGTTGGAAGTGTGTCTTGCAGGTCAAGCGCATGTGGTCGCAGATGCTAACACTGTAGTGAACAATTCAAGCGGAAAGGGAAAGAGCCGATGGATGACTCTAATCTTCCAAAGGAGGATGGTATCATGTCCATATGGCTAGCTTTCATTGTGGCGTTCTTCTACATTTTTGGTCGTCGTGTCATCTTGGTTGATGTTGTTTGTGAATGTGTGTAGGTGCAGCGGCAGGAACTCATATTGTCGATGCCTAGGCGACATGTTCGATCAGAACTTTACACCCTCGAAGGAAGTTGACATATGTTGAAGCCTCCTGGTGCTGAGAAGGCTCCGATAAAAACTTTGAACCGTGGTTTCCAAGAGGTTGCTTGGGAGGCTCATGCTGAGGGTAGATTTTCTTGAATTTTAGATATTCGTCGTATGTTGCGGTTGTTAGCTTCATCGTTTCTTTGATTATTCTTCTCTTTCCATGTTCCAGTGTAGAAAATACTGCACCAAAGGAAGAAGACAACTAGAATTTATGTATGGATGAAAATAAACATCGGGCCTCCTACTTTATGAAGCAGGGATAGTTAAACGTTAGAAGTCAAGAAGAATATAGATAGAAGCTTTAGCTATAACCTCTGCTACTTCAATCCCATGTGTTGATGTCCTTGCTTATAAGGTTTTTTGCTTGTTGTCTCAACACATTTTTGTAAACGATATAATGAAATAATGACAATGGTTTCTTGCCTTATACTACTTCGGATTAGTAGAATTTGTTTCTACGTTCTAGGCTTCCTTGGTACACTGCTTCGTATGATTTAAACAGTGGTTTTTTTGTGTGTGGTTTCCTTTCAATCTTTATACACTACAAGGCACCATCAAGATGTAACTCATGACGGCCTCTTTAACCTCCTTGATCTGTTGTTGAGTTTGTCATTTGTCGCTGGCACACTATTAATGCGGCCTTTAGAGTAGTGTTTGTCATCCAGGATAGCTATGACAATGCTTATAAGAAAGAGCAGGTTCTTGCACTTTTTTATAGCTGGGAGTTATTCCCTGCATGTTTGTTGTAAAGGTGCTCAAATCTAATTAAAGTTGTGGTTTTGTACTATAGGATAGAAGGTCCAACGATTAGCAATAAAGTTCCAAATGAAGGTGGCATTTGTAATGTGTCCGTCCGCATTGATGCTACTACAGGTGTTTAAAAGTTGAGCCATTTGTTGGTCAGATTTGTTTTCACCCTGATAGGATCATTAATGCTTACGTGCCTTGGGTAGCCAACTAGATGCAATCTGCATATCATTCTTTCACTTCTGTTATGGATACCATTGCCTTCGTTGTTGTGAAAGTTGATTTGGATGGCCCTTTATGTGATCAAATCATCATATGACTAATGGACCGAATCCAAAGGATCTTGCTACGGCATGCACATCTTTGAGTAGCGCATTCCTTGATGGAAGAATAACTTTCTATAGCTGCTTAACATAATTTTTTGTGGTCAATTGTCCTTTGTTGCTAAGCTCATAAACACGTTATCCCACCCCATACAAGAGTTCATAGATGACGAAATTGTGCTGTATGTGGCGAAGAATATATGTGGTTGCCATTCATTAGGTTTGTTCGACTTCACGATTCTGGATGTTGTTCAGGAGGGCCGTTTGCATAAATCTTTGCGGGAGGCTTTTAGGCATCAAATATTAGATCTCGGATACGAGCAAAAGGTAATGAAGCAATAACCATCTTTTTAGCAATAATGATGTACATGTGCTTACAATATATTGTTGGCAGATTTTCCCGATACCATCATTGAAGGGGGGTGTTCTCTTATGAGATGGGTCTCAATTTGATATTCAAGTTTGTGGGTTTCATGTGGATGACCTTCTTGGGCTTCATTGCCAGTTTATCAATTACCATTCATGCAAGTAAGTTGTTGGTTCTATGAGGAGCATCACCCATCTACGACAAGTTGGAGACCCACTCCGCTCCATTAGGTCTCAACATGGGATCTCAAAAGTGACCTTGCTAATTTGAGAATGAACCTTCTTTTTTATATCCAAAGTTGTGCACATGCTATAAAAAAGCAAAAAAGGTAAAGCTACTTGGTGATA